>NW_021604618.1:14326722-14369325 GCF_004785775.1 Grammomys surdaster | reverse complement strand
TCTCTCTCTCTCTCTCTCTCTCTCTCTCTCTCTCTCTCTCTCTCTCTGTGTGTGTGTGTGTGTGTGTGTGTGTGTGTGTGTGTGTGTGTGTGATAGATGTACCAAAGGATCAGAAAGTTGGTGTTTTCTTTGCAAAATAGCATGAAAGCTTATTTAAATTCCTCACAGAGAACAAGAATCTTTTAGTTCAATAAACAACTGAATTAAATTAAAAGGTGAAAAATTATCACCCAAGAATGTTTCCTTCTAAAGAATAGAATAAAACATTGATTTCAATTTCAACTATTTGTTCTTGTTCACAAAACATAGTTATATAAGGAGACAAAGGAACATAATCCATAAAAAGGAAGAAAACTTCAAAAATTTTTGTGGCTTTAATAATTTGAGGGAAAAATATCCCAGAAAGTCAAATAGAAATAATTAAGATTAAAAAACTGTAATGTACAGAAAATTGTGTAAATAAAACTAATAACCAGCTTCTGATATATACAACATTATATGTTATATTCATTAAAACCACTGACATCATTACAGCTGTAGACCAAGGGAGGACTACAAAATGAGAGGAATAAAAATGTAGAGTTTATGAAGTATTTGCAATATATATAGAAGAATTAGAATGAAATAAAAGTAATATTTCAAGTCATTAGTGTAAAGATGGTTTATATATTAAAAAGTAAGACAAATGGCTGGTAATTTAGAAGGGAAATATATCACTTCTCTACTTGAATTTTACATCACTTATCTAGGGTAAATGATTAATAATTTTACCCATTAATATCATAAGAAATATACTGTGCTATCTATAATAATAGAATAGATTTTCTTACTAATAATATTATGAACTAAAAAGATAATATGAAATATGATCTATCATTTCAATATTTCAAAGATTGCCTGGCAACTGAGTAGCATGCTTCAGGAGCATGCTGCTGGAAGCAACTCTGTATAGGACAGTGTAATGGAACCACAGAAGTCAAGGTGTCTGTGCAATAGAGACCCAGTGAAGACAGAAAAGACCGCAACATACATTGGTCATTAGAATAAGCCACAGGCATCTGGAAAAACCAGGTTCAGGTACTGATCATGTGAGTGACCATGGAAAAGACAGAGTTTAAATTGTTCAAACCCTAGGGAGCCCAGTACGATGATCCCCAGATATCAGACATGGAATACCAAGGTTTAATGTCTGTAGTGTTGGTCTCTGATTTTGTCTTTGGTCAATCACCCCTTTTGTGTGTCCCACCAGAATTTGAAAGTGTGGCAATTTATTTTTTTTTTCAGGCATTCACAGCTGAGTTTGCCCTAACTGTTGCGGGAAGACTTTAGTCTTTTGATTAATGCTGGAACAAAGTAAACACTTGAATGTTTTGTGATGGAATGAATATAGACAACATTGAAATAATAGCCAAAAAGTTTTAAAGTATATGTGGAAAATACCCCTGTACCCTGCATCCACACTTTGCTCACTTACCAAAGGGAAGTTTTCTCCCTCATCCTTAATAAATCTGTTTCCTCATTTTCAGACTTATGACAGTGAGTGTAAAGCTTCTCTCTTACATGCTATGTGATACCAGTGATCAAATAGAAATGCAGCATTGCAGTGGCCACTTGACACTCAACAAGTGCTCAGTAAACAGTTGGTCATGGCCATCATCATTCCAGACAGCTCACCAACACCATCATCATCTTCAGGTTGTCAACATACTAACCTCAGAGTTCCACTAAAGGCGCAAGCCATAAAAAGTCCTGGCAGCCCTGGCATAGTTGCAAAAATCTCCATGACAAAATATGGCATCAACTAAAAAAAAAAAGCAGAAATAGAGGGAGAGGGAGAGGGAGGTTATTAATAGTCAGCTCATCAGTATCTGAAATGTTGGAATATAGATTTTAGCAACTAAAATGAGAAATTCATTTTCCAGTGTCTTTCTTCAATGTGTGAATTTTCCTTGTATGTTTTCTCTGAATTTAGAGTTTATCTCTAAAAGCCCGTCCTTAACCTATGTGTTTCACAGAATCTAGGTGTAGCCCATCTTGTGGGAAAGGAGACTATACATGACAGAGTGGGCCAGCTGAATACATATAGAAAGAAAGGGAGAGTGAATGCTTCTCATGAGAATATTGTGTCTAAGTTTTAAAACCCACATTTAGTGATCTATAATTCCATGACATATTTTGCTATACTGTGCTAGGAATGTAATAATAGTTATTATGAGAATAAAAAATACTTGTTCAATTTTTTTCTTTTTTTATTCTTTAATCTTTTTTAAAGTCCAGTCATTATCAGCCTCCCGTTCCATCCTCCTACTGTTTCTCATCCCATTCCTCCTCCCTTTCATCTCCAAGAGGCTATTCCTGCCCCCCAACCCTCACTCTACTAGACCTGCCCATTCCCTGGGACGTCAAGTCTCTCAAAGGTGAGGTGCATCTTCCTCTGCTGTATATGTGTTGGGGGCCTCATATCAACTGGTGTATGCTTCCTGGTTGGTGGGTCAGTGTCTGTGAGATATCAGGGGTCCAGGTTAGTTGAGACTGCTGGTCTTCCTATGTGGTCACCTTCCTCCTCAGCTTCTTCCATCTTTTCCCTAATTCAATCTATTGTTCAGTTTTAGTATTTCATGTTACCTTATTTATTTTTTGTAATTTTGTAACATGGTCTCATACAGCCCAGGAAATTCTCTCAAATTCACTATGTAACCAATGATAGTCTTAAATTTTTGATTTTCTGGCTCCATTTTAAATCTGTAATTGCAAGTACTTGACACTATGTTCATTTTTGTTCAGTTTTTGACTAAAGAATCATTAATAAACCTTAGACTACATAAAAAAAGGAATATCACCAACAGCCAAACACATGGATTGAAGCTTACCTTCTACTTAGCCTTAACCTGTCTTCAGACTTTGTCTTCATGAACAAGGAAAAAGTGTTCTCTCTCTGTAGGCCCACTTCTATATATTAGAATGTACTGTGTGTGAGGTCACCCAGGAGTTAGGGTAAGAACCTGGAGGCATGTGATTGGCCTGTGGGGGTAGGTTTATGTAGAAAAATAACTCCACCACTACACAACATATTCCTGCTATGAAACCAGAAGAGTGCATACCTGGTCTGGTGCTGAAATAAGACCAGAAGTCCAAGGGTCACAGTCCTTGAAGTAGGAGTACATGATCAAGCCAGAGAAGACGGCGCATATTGCAATTATCCAGAGACCCAACAAGTTGAAGTACAAAGCACTAGAAAAGAGGACATGAGCAAGTGACACATTGCAGCTCAGCAAAGACTGAAGGGCACACTTTGAAGCTTCCAGGTAGCATTACACTTTACAACTTCACATTAAAGGAGTCATCACACTTTTCAGGATATTTACAAAATTTGAGTAACTTGAGATTTTAGATGAATTTTCCTTTGAGTAAGTTTTTCCTCCAAATTGCAATGTGTGTGGTATATGACCTATTTTCTTGTGTAAAATTTTACATAATGATTATTCCTATTATATAACTTTAAGTAATTTTCCCCTATTCAATTGATGAAGCTGTCAAGAAAAGCCAACTTATATTTTAATATCAATTCTTCCAAGGAAATAATAGTGAGATAACATAAAAATAGACAAGTATTGGTTACAGTTGCTTTGGAGATAAAGGCTGATAAAAACTAAAGTCAAGAATTTTAGAGACAATAGAAAGAGTCAACAATAGGAAGATCAACTTAAACATTATTTGCAGAAGTTAATTTTATTCTACAGTACACAAGCACAATTACAGTTGGGTGCTTTTTCAAGATCCTGTCCATTACTTTGCTTTCATGTAGGCATTTGATTGTCAAGATTTTACTCATAGTCTCAATCTCAGGGAAGACTTGAAAGTAGGCAGGCCTTACATTGTGCTGATAAAATTAAAAAATTTCATTGTAATAAGACTCACACTGGTCCTTTTTGTTTATTTGTTTTAGTTCAGTCAGGATTTGAAGATGATTCCACATTTAAATGTAATATACATTTCTTTCATGGCAACCATGGCATGATGTTTGAGATACATACATACACAAATGCACAAACATATAAACATACAAATACCCACATATTGGAAAAGTGTATGGATGCAAGCATCTATATACATATACTTTTCCAATATGTGAGTATATACATGGATATATCCATATATATATATATATATATATATATATATATATATATATATATATATATATGATACATATATATATATACTTGCATCCATACACTTTTCCAATATGTGGGTATCTGTATGTTTCTACATAAACATGAGAGAATGACTTTCCTTAAACATTGTATTGTTTAATAAATGACAAATACTTAACAAATACAATATGTCATTCTTGGTGTTTTGGAAAAAAATAATGAGAAATATATACTTCCTAACATCCATTTACTAATTTATTAAAAGGTAGAAATTCAACATATCACAAGAAAAAGTAATATCAAGACATATGGCAAATACCTAATGTATTAACAATTCAAGAGGTAGAGGAGAAACAATTTTCAACCTAGACGTCTAAGGCTATTCTGGAATAAATAGACATCCTATTTCAAAACTAAATAAGAATATTAAAAGAAAAGAAGAAAGTTATTATTTCACCAATAGATTATTTTTGCCAGAAGATATATTTGATTCTAGGTTATCTAAAGGCAGATTTTTATTTGAATTTGATTTTTAATTGAATTTTAAGATCAAAGCCACATGTATTTTTCAGCATTTCATCTATTTGATAAAGTGATGATCATGTTTTTAGAAAGCTTACTTAATATAATTTACTGTAATAAATTATCATTTATCATTGGTGGCTTGATAGAATGCTACCTGTTGTATATCTGATCTTTTTATTATAAAATATACTTATAATATATTATAAGTTGAATTATATAATATACATATAGTAACATGGTATTTCTTACTCTAGCATTCAACTTACAAATGGCTGAGTTATTTCAAGACAATTCTATGTCTCATACAGTGAAAATAAGAAATCTACATTGAAAATACTTTAAAACTGTGTGAAGAAATAATCATAACAACTAGACTAGGGTTAGGAACCCTGAAGAGTTTTTTGAGGGTTGAAATGCCATTTTGAGCGAAATTTGGGGATTTCTGATAGTTGTATAAAATAATAGAAAAATGTCTTTGGTTTCTTTCTATCAAGTGGGCTGTTCTGGAATTTTTGCTGGACCCTAGAAAATCGAGCTATACCTACTCTCATATTCTGCAGTAAACTGCCCCTGTGAGAGCTGCAGCAGCCACACACACATTGCCTTACATTTTATACTTCTTACATCTCTCCTTAGAAATATTCAGGTTAGCTACCTGTGTTAAAGAATCCTGAAGGGGAGAGTTAGATATAGAGGGACCTTTGATTTGCAAACATAAAGTGAAGCTTGGTTTGTTTCATTTTTTTTAAAGTATCTGCGTTTAGGGAAACAGAAACTTAAGACAAACCTATGAGAAGTCAGTAAATGACTCCAAAAGCTAGAGCTTCTTATAGGGATGAGCAAGCAAGGTGGTTAGTTATTCAACCTTAATCAATAGCTTATATTCTTTGCTTTACTTCTGTGTTCATATTGTAAACGCCTCATGTCTGTATTCCCTTAGTGGTACCACAAGAAATGTTTGAAATGACGCTGCTGCCTGTCTTCAAATTTCTTTCAAATTAACTATTTAAAATGTCAAAATGTGTCTCAATTTGCCCCCTAACACATACAAAAATAAGCTACAGCTGAAGATAGCCCACAATGAATCAAAACTGACCAGGGCCATCTTGCCATGGAGACTATAAGCAAGAAGCAAGATTTGCTCCTCTTCCTTACTCAATGCACCGATTCTAGTCTATTTATTTCTCAGTAAATAAAGACAAAACTTAATTGGGAGAAAAGCCAAGCAGAGTATGCTGAAATGGAAATAGTTATGTTTGGCTGAAATAGTTGTTGAAAGGGCTGCATGAATACTTGCTACATGAGCATGTAGACCTGCATTTGGATTCTGGCACTCATGGGAAAAGCAAGACATGGCTGTACATGAATTCAGGGGCTGGGAAAGCAGAGAGACAAGAGTATCACTGTGCTGCCACTCTAACTCTAGGTCCAGGGAAAGATCATGTCCCAAAGCAGTAAGACCCATAGGAGCCTGATGGCATATGCCTTTAACAACACTCAGGTGACAGACATAGGCATATCTCTGTGAGTTTGAGGCCAGCCTGGTGTGCTTAGTGAACTTTAGGGCAGCTAGAGCTATATATGGAAACCCTGTATCAAATAATTAACAAACAAAAAACTGTGATGAAGCAGGCATTCAACATTCTCCTCTAACTTCTACATCTATGCACTTACCCCCTCAACACATACTTCTGTATACACCATGGTCCCATGTATGCACACACACACACAAGCAAAGACTTTGAACAGATTAAATAAGTATCTTCTTTTATTTCTCTCTTTCACATGCATGCATACTTTAATAACTCACTAAGGTAAAAGATAACAGAAATTTTATTCTTAATCGACAACTTACAACTTAGCATGCTTTTCTGTCTTGCAAGAGATGCATCTCTGGATGGTTGATTGGTTCACTCCATAGATTCCAAGCCAAGTAAAAGTTCCTCCTACTGCAACTGTCCAAAAGGTATGCCGTCTGAGAGGATCTACATCAAAGCTGTGACATAGAAAGAAGGGAATAACAAAGATATTTTCTTGATGCCCTGCTGTTATCATTTTATGAGACCATGTAATTAAATTTTATAAAGCATGAAAAAATGGCATTGTACATACTCAATAATGTGTAGCCGGGATCCATTTCGTGCATGTTCTAACACATTGTTAAAGCCACCAACATGATTTGATCCTTGAATGAGGACTGTTAAAAAGCCCACAATCATGACAACCATCTGAAATGCATCTGTCCACACCACTGCTTTCAAACCTCCCTGAAATGAGAAGAATAGTAGAAGTTATTGAAAATGAGATCTGTAACCCCTCCAACTCAGTCTCCCCAATACTGAGTCACATATGAAGTCATTCTGAGCTGTTACTGAACATCTATTAAAGGGCAAATCCTGGGTTAAATATGGCAATAAAATGGTAAGCGAAGAAGATAGATCCCCATAAAATAATTCTATGAGTATTTAAGGTTAATGGTGGAATTTCAAATTAAGAATAAATACAAATTTTTACTTAAAGTGTTGGAAGAGTAATCAAAGACTAGTTACTTTGAGAAGTACAAGTAAGGACCTAGTGTGAGGAAGTGACAGGGTAAATTCTGAAGAATGAGTACAAATTTATGAGGTTCAGCACACAAATTGAGAAGGGAAAAGAGATGTAGGTTTCTCAGGAAATGAGAGAACCCTGGGAGATGGGAGATGTGGATAGACCAAAGGGCACATTGGTAAAATTTCTGGAAGTCAGAATGGATATATTTAGGCAAGACCATTTAAATGATTCCCCAAGAACATAGAGAGCAATATGATGAGATTTGTCTCACAGTAGCCATTGGTCAGCTACTGTGAATCACAAGGTTACAGTAGAATAGAAAGTTTCAAGTTATTCTTGATACCCAAGATAATCAATGGTTGAAGCATGGCAGAGAAGGAAAAAAAGTCTGTGGTTTTGAGAGATATTCAAGATATAAGATTCACATAGTGCACTAAATGCAGATGAGGAAGAAATGAAAGAATTCAGCGCAAACATACAGGTCCAGCTGTACAAATTTAGAGTTCTAATGTAACTAGTGGTAGCACCTTTTGGAAACTGAAAGACAAAGAAAAAGACAGACAGAGAGACAGAGTCAAAGACAGACAGAATACACACACACACACACACACACACACACACACAGAACAACTAAGAAGGAATGACTATCAGTTTCCACATATATGTGGAAGAAATATCAGTTCTACATATATGTGGAGTGAGGAGTTTTAAAAATAGCATGGTGGTTAGGCAATTACACCAGAGTTTCAGAAAGTTTAATCAAATAGTTAAGTTCACCATAATTATTAGACAAGAAATTAAAGCAGTGAATATACCCAACCTGCCTCCCTTGTAGAGGAGGGGGCAGGAGGAAAACAATGCCCATATTCCTCTCCAGGGGTCCTAAATTAGCAGAGGAATTAACTGAGGCTAGGGTTGTGTTCTTCTCTTTCTGCAGTTCAAAAGTTCCACAAATGATTCTAATGTAGAGTTCCTGCTGGAAACGTGGGCAGAAAGGAGAAAAATGAGAGCTTGCTGTAGCAT
Organism: Grammomys surdaster; assembly: GCF_004785775.1. Classification (NCBI taxonomy): domain Eukaryota; kingdom Metazoa; phylum Chordata; class Mammalia; order Rodentia; family Muridae; genus Grammomys; species Grammomys surdaster. The sequence continues at coordinate 14,361,073 of NW_021604618.1, read as the reverse complement.
TCCATCACTTGAGTCCCCTAGGATCATCATGAACATGGCAAAGGCAATTAGGGAAAAATTAAATGAAGTGGCATATAAAAGTGTTTTGCAAGAGAGTAAGTGCCAGTAAAATGAAAGGAAGTAATATTTTTAACACTAGAATTTAGAATTATCATCCTGTTACTCCTCCAGAGTGTCAGTAACTTCAATGAAAACTTGACATACTTATCTTTAGTTTGAGAGGAAAGAAGACACTGAAGTTGCCCATTTACTTGGTAATTAAAATTAGACCATAATCTGAGTCATTGAAGTCTCTCCTAAAAGCATTGCATTTGCATATAGTTTTCAAATAATGTTTTGAAGAACAATAAATCACCCCCATGATCGCATACACATCCCCAATACAGCACTATCTTGATTGTCTTTAAAGAAGCTATCCCCAACGAGCATGGTAACACATGAAATGCAAAGGTAGACAGATCTCTGTGAGTTTGAGGCCAGCCTAGTCTACATAGTGAGTTCCAGGATTCAGAGCAAATAGTGAAACCCTTTCTCAAAAAAGCAAAAACAAAGATGTTAATTCTTTCTGATTCAAACCTCAGTTTTTCAGTACTATGAAAACAAAATATTAAAGGCTTCTGTTTTCAGAGCATACTTATCATTAGTTATATAAGATTCTGCACATAACTGAACATGAGGTGGTCATACAAGACTACAGACTTTCAAATGGCCTCTCCCTCCGTCCTTCCCCCCATCCCTCCTTTTTCCTCTCTGTCTCTGACTCTGCCCCCCCTCTCTCTTTCTCCCTTTCCCTCTCTCTCTATTTCTCCCTCTCTCCCTGCCACTATATTTAATTAGTCTAACTGCATTGACTACTAAATTGCAAATGACCTGGATACCTGGATAGCAGGAGTCACTTTTTAAAAGCTCTTCCACTGATTATTTCCCAAGTGTGGATCATCCACAAGATCAAAGAATAAAGAGAGTACAATATCAAAGTCACTGCTGGATAAATAAATTGTCTGTTGGTGAGGCACTGTCACTCTTGCCTGGCTAGAGTTTTGGTGGGGTAAAGATAGATGAAGGACTTGGATACAGCTAATGAAAGAATTTCAACTCCACACTAACAAACTTGTTATTCTGGGAATGGTTGAAAGCAATAATTTGGTCATGAATAAATGCTGGTTATAGGCATAGAGACTGTGTGAGAAAGACTGGCAGCACAGAGCTGGTTCAATGTATGACTATTTTTCTTTTTTTATACAGTGACTATTGAAACACAAAAGACTTATTCCTACTTACTCTTGAGTGTTTCTTATTCTGTCAATACTTATTTTCCTGTTCTCTTGCTTAGATACATTGAGATGCTTTATTTAGACTCCACTTTCTCATTTTGACTGTTTTATTACATAGATCCTCTTGAAATTTTCTCATCCATTCATGAATGTCAAATTTTAAACAATTCAATAGTGCTCCGAAATCAAGATTTTTGAAAGCTTTAATTCTGATTGCTGTCTTCCTAACTCACATGTTAGCATTTCATATTTTGCAGAGTTCATTCTTTAAACCCATAACTATATACAACAATTATGTTTTTTGTATTTTATGTTACAAATAATAATTAGAAAATTTAATAATTTTATTTATAAACCACATTAAGACAACAATTATCAAATGCCAAAACTTAAGAATACTTTGCATGAAGTGCTGAGGTAAAGAAGTGTTTTACATTTCAGTCTTACAAATTTTGGAATGCTCACACAGAGTTTATGACAGAGTAGCTAGTAACACTAAAGTACATCTGAGATGCTCTAAAGTCTCAAACATTTTGAGCATCCTCAATAAGTGTAAGATTTGGGTGGCACTTTGGACTTTTGGATTAGAGTCACTCAGCTTGTATTTCCTTTCTTCTCATAAACTACACTACTTAAGCCAGTTAACGTTTCCCCTTCCCTTCACAGTATTTCCTTTATATTAATCTTCGGGAATGATTTTTTAGTTGTGAAGACTCAGATTAACTGATACTCAGATCCTCAAAGACAGCTTTGCTGGGAACTTGACTATAATTTGAGAGTGATTTTCTCTCCATCATTGAACATACTATTCCTGTTTCCAGTTATAATGAATAATAAAATTTACTAGGAAATCTGCCTGATGAGTTCCTGCAGAGCCTCTTTCTATATTACCAGCTTTATTTTAGCTCTTTCTTGTGTATATTATTCATTGCTTTCACTGATGTGTCTAGAGATGTACTTTTTTTCTCATCTTTAAAGATATCACAAACTAAACTTGTAGATTTCTACCTTTTACAGTTCTAAAGTACTTCAAACACAGTATTTGTAAATATTGTCATTTCTCCATTCTTGGTACATTCAGCTTCTAGACTCCAATTGAATATAAATTAAATCTCATTTTGTTATCTACATATCTTCATTTCTTTTCTTTCATGTATCATCTTTCTGAACACATACTGTTATTTCTTGATATATCTTCCAAGATGAAAATCATCTCTTCAAATAAATCCAATTTGTTGTAGTAGTTGTAACCTGACCATTCAGGATATACTACATAGTAAATTATTGCTAATACATTACATCATTGTACTACATACTACATGATATACTAATATAGTACTTTATTGTACTAGTTTCTGCATATCTGTTTCTTATTCAGCATCTTACAATTCAGTATGAGGTATTCCTTTGAGGCTAAATCTTGTTTGAGGTTTTGCTGTTCCTCATTCTTGATACCTTATTCTATCTCTAATGAGGTATTTCTTTAGGGTTTTAACTAGATTACTTTATAGTGCTAAGCTGGATTTTTTTCTCTATAAATAATTAGTATTATATTTGCATTGAACAAAGCAAAATGAGGTTTTTAAACTCGAGTAACTTCATACCCCTCAAAAGATCTAAACTTAGTAAGAAAGTCCCAACTTCATCTATATTGACAAGATTCCAAAACTTATTAATATAATAAAGACACACTTATGAGCTTGCCCTCTAGGGAGCCTGATCCTTCTTGACCAAACACTGCTTTCCAAATAATAGTACTGATTATCACACATTTAAATTATTTTTATATTGCATTGTTTTTTATTTATAAGTGGGTGGGCATGGTGGGAGAATTCCTTGGGGAGCTATGGTTTTCTGTGAAATCTCAGCTGCACATCTAAAAGTTAGATGCTAGAGTCTATTTGCTTTTCTATTAGAGCAATGAACTTGTCATACCTGGTCAGATTAGACAGAGAAGGAGCCTTTTCTTAAGCAAAGTATGAAAAAGTATGTGATAAAGATAAAGGTTTCAATGTTGAGAAGTATTAAGGTATGCAGTGTATATGTTACAAATGGTATATGATATGAGCATAAAGCAAAATACATGTATAGCCAGCTATAATGTATCAATTATTTTTCTTTGCTGTGGCAGATAGACAATGTACCTAACTGGTAATTACTGATAAAGTATAAGCAGAAAATTATATAATGATTTAGAAGAATAAAAGATTTTAATTGTAAAATGGATACAATAAGTGCACATTAACTGTTTATTGATCTCAATTGTCACAACTATATAAAAGTCTATGAATAGCACGCTGTTTGCTTGAGAACTGAGATTTTTATAATCAAAATATTAAATGTAATATAAAAGTAAGAGACAAAATAGCCACAGAACCTTCAGACTTATTAAATGACAGCTGACCTTGATCATTCATATACATGTATTTTGTTATTTTTCTTTTAGTGTCCAGAGAAATTTAATGTTATAATTCCTAAGTGTTCTTAAGGAAGAATTTTTTTCAGTGCTTACAAAGGGTCACTTATCCTCTAATTAAGGAGATATTTCTTTTACCAAATTATCTCTCATTAAACATGATTTTCTTGATGTCAATTGTTTTTTCTTCTGAATACAAGTTTATTATTTTATGATTTTAGTTGGTTGTTTTATAGCCTTAATTGGATTCTTCTCCAGACATGTTATGTCCTTTTTTTTTTACATCACATAAATCAAAATGAGTTATGAAACATAAGCTACTTCAGATTCCTGCAATGATCCAAGGCTAGTGAGACAGTCCCACCCATAAGCTGCTACACTCAGAAGCACCAAAGCAATAAAACTTTATTTTTTCTGAATGAGCTCAGAGCCCAAATTCTCTTTATAATGGATACTACAGAGACTTTTAAGGAAAATAATAGTGCCTTCCTCAAAAAATTATGACAGATAAGGCAATATGCTGCTTTAATTTAGTTTTATAATAGCAATTTATTCCATTATTAGATGGCTTCTTGTTGGAAACATATTCTTATCCCATATTAGGATGTAGTTCATAATATTTTTTTCACAGCTAATAGTTTTTTCACAGCTCCATACATACCAAGCTACAGTAGAATGTGCAAACGATTCCTGTTGCAAACACAGAGCCCCATAGATCAAAACCGGTGACTATAAAAGAAGAAAAGTCATTACAAAACAATAAAGGAAACTTCTCCACAAAAAAAGTAACAGCAAATTTGGCCTCCTCTGATTACATAGCTTAGATCCTAGATCCAATTTTGTTGTTGCTTTTACTTAATTTTCTGAGTACTCTGAAGCCACCTACACTGATTCTGAAGTTTTTCTCTCTGTCATTTATCTGTAAAGGTCTATGTAAGCATTACATGGAGGAAGAATGAGAATGTCAAGATTGCTGTAAATTTTTAATATTAAGTGTATATTTTATGTAATTCTAGCCAATGCAGTAAATAATCTTGAAGAAGTTTTTGAAGAACTAGTATTTCCCAGTTCAATTAATGTCACTGCTATGTTCTTTCAATATGGGAGATGTCACTGAGAAAATATATCTTTTGTATTGTTATTTTTCTTTTATTTTTATTTCCAGGATTCTAATAACTTGAAAGGATACACCTGAATGTAATCATAGACACCTTTTACTCTTATGTTAAGATCTTCTGCTTTATGAACTGGCCTTCAACACAGAAGACATATGCAGGACTTAGAAATATACAATAGCAAATCTGACATAATTTCAAATATTGGAAAACAAAATTGAAGCACTGAAACAAACCACATCCAACTGAACTGTGTGTTTATAAACAAGAAGACTTGTAAAGCAAAATCTAGTCAGAGCTTTATATTATTTTCAGTGTTGAGTACACTTTTCAAGCTTCACATATGTAGTAACATATCTCCCCCACGAGGTACCGGGTATATATTTTCAAAGCATAGAATTCAGAAATTTTGAGACAAAGTATGCCCAGTAGCTCACCTTGGTTGAGAGCCAGAGCAGGGGCGTAGACCACGACTCCTGTGTAGAGAATCTGTTGTAGACACGGGAACAGACAAAAAAGTTGGAGGAGGGGGAAGCCTGACTAGAAAGCTCTTTATTGACCTTAGTCCTTTTTTGTTCCAGGTTTTATATTTTTAAACTTTTTTAATTGAAAATAATTCTTGTCTCATAATTCCCAAGGTCAGTTTCCTCTCGCTCCATTCCTTTCAGCTCTTTTCCACCCCTTTCTCCCCCAGATCCACTCCTCCTCCATTTTGTTTTCAGAAAAGAACAAGCCTCGGAAGATGACAGCCAACGAGGGCAAAGCAAGATATAATAAGACACAGAAAAAGCCTTTATATAGATTCTGGACAAGGAAACCCAATGGGAAGAGTCCCAAAAGCAGGCAAAAATGTCAGAGATACACCTGTTCCTCCTGATAGAAGTCCCATTAAAACACAAAACTAACAGCTATAACATATATGCAGAGGACCTGACGCAGATCCATGTGGGCCATGCTTACAATCACTTCACTCACGAAAATTAGTTAACTTCCATTTTATTTTAAGCTGAATTCTATTATCTAGAACTATGTGAATATGAATTCCAAGTGAGCCCTTCAAGTACTGGAGGTCAGGCCTCTATCCCTGCCTTTTCAAGATTAGAACTGCCACAGCCCTTCTATACTTAGAGAAGGGAGGAGATGTCACTGCTTACACACTGAAGGCCTAAAATCAGCCATAGGCCTAAAATCAGCAATAGGCCTGTCATACATGTATACTAACACCAAGTCTTGGGTCTCAGTGGAAAAAAATTGAAACAGATGGCTATAAGCTAATGTAACAGACAGCTTTTGTGGAAATTTACAAGCCTGAGTAGTCATAGACCTTGTAAATAGGTAGCCTTGGCAGACAATACCAACTTAGATAAGGTCAAGTGAGTCATAGGCAGAGTCACAGTGACTTGTCCCCTGAACCTTCACCCAGCCGATACCCGGTTCTGAAAGATATCTGTATTCCCCCTGAACACCCACATTCCAGTGTCATTCCCTTCCCCACATTTTGCCTTTCTGTGTTTATAACCCCTGTGTGAATGAATTATGATTTGAGAAAAAATAAATTATTTAAAAAAAAAAAAGAATCCCAAGTGAGTCCCATGGCTTCAAAATGCAAATATCTGGACCATTCAACAAGTATTGCTTTTTAACCAATTAGTTGTCTAGCACCAAATTGTCAGCCCTGAAAATATACATACAAGTAGCATTATATGAATTGAACAGGTTATATTTAGTAATATACATGTATATCGTGTGCATATATAATATGCACACAATAACAATTAGTGGAATAAAAGAGACCACAAATTTGAAAAAGGCAGGGTTGGGTAAATTGGAGGGTTTGGAAGAAAGGAAGGGATGGGAGAAATGTTATATTCAAATTATAATCTCAAAAAAATAATAAAGATAAGACTGATTGGGATAGAAACCTTATATTATATTTGATGTACACAGTAGTAATGAAATAATGGTAACTGACAAAAGGGAAAGGTATTACTTGCCTCCTATTCCCTAGACAAATCCTTCAGGCAGAGGCAGAGTTTTAGGAGAGCAGGTGGTTATCTTGTAGCAGAAAGTACTTTGAGAGTAGTAGGAAACAGCTTTTGCGTGTGTGGCAGCTTACAGGATCTAAAGCCCATGTGGAGAAAAAGCCCATAAGGGAGAAGCAGGTACGTTTATGGAAATTACTGCAGTAGAGGCAAAGGACTTACAGAAAAGCAGGCATTTCTGGTGTGACTCAGCTTATTGGTTTTAAAAATTAAGCCAGGCATAGTAGCGCATGCCTGATTCCAGGACTCCAGAAGCTGAGACAAGAGAATGTCCAGCCTGAGTTACATAGATAGTACGTGTCTCACAACAAAAACAACTTACTAGATCATTCCATAATTAAATCTTAAAAAGTTAGAGAACAAGATAAATTTAAAAAAAAAAAATGTTTGCCATGTACCCTCTAACAATTTGTTTTTTTATATATTTTGTGTTTGTTTTTAGGAAAGATCTCACTTATAGCCCTGGTTAGCCTCACTCTTTCTGTAAACCAGAGTGTCTATGAATTCAAGGAGATCCATCTGCCTCACAAATGCTGAGATTAAATGCCCGAGCTACCATAACTAGCTTACAATTTGTTCCCGGTTGTTTGTCCACAAATAAGGAATCTATGCTGAAGTACTCGTTCTCTAAAAGTATTATCTTTAGAGAAAGGTAGTAATTACTTGGAAACAGAGCTGTCCTTTAAGTGAGATCATTTCCCTACAAATGAACAGAGCTGTAACTGTATCTTTTCACCTTCATTTTCCAACCCTTCCACAACCCCTACTCCTCACCGTCTGCACGATGTAGATAATGGTTGCTGCATAGCGAACTGGTTTGTTGAATCGTAGCTGTAAGTACTAGCAAACAGAAAGAAAGGCAATCAGTAAGCCGTAAAAGAGTTGTATCTTAGTAATGTGTTGCTGTGAAGTGACACCATGACTGTGGAAACTCTTATAAAAGAAAACATTTAATTAGGAGTTGTTATAGCTTCAGAAGTTTAGTCCATTGTCATCAGAGTGGGAAGCATGGTGGCACACAAGCAGACATGGTGCTGGAGAAGTACCCAAGAGTTCTACATCCTGATCCACAGGCAGCAGGAAGGGAACCTAGCTTGGGCTTTTGAAACCTCAAAGCCCAATACAGCTTCCCAGTCACCACTGTCAGGGCACTCAGCAAGCTCACAGGTCAGCATCACTCTTTGTCCTGGCATCAGCATGCCTCACCCATCACTATGGTGGCCACCATGCTCCATCAGCATCCTGCAGAAAAAACACAAACATGCCCTCTTCCCCATATTTACTACCTGATCCAGATCATGCCTTATGCCTTACGCCAGTAAGTGGATCCTTCCCTTTCATTCACCAATGCACGACCTATAAGACAGGCTCAGTCTTGTTAATGAAATAAAAAAGGGGGAGAGACAGAGAGCCCTTGGTGCTGCTTGGCAAGAATCTGACATGGGCCAAAGACATGGAAATGGGCTGCTTGGCAGGAATATGACATTGGCCACGAACAAGGAAGTAGGCTTCAGGCAGGAATCTGAGATTAGTTTAGAACAAAGAAGTAATTTCAGGTAGAAATCTAAATCTTAGGCTAGAACAAAGAAGAAATTTCAAATAGGAGTCTAAATTTTATGAAAATAACTTTGGGCTAGGACTGGGAAGTAGGCTCAGATATTTTGGTCATCCTGATAAGCTCTTAGAAAGAGTGATCATGGGAATGTTCATGGAATTATGTTTAGTACCTTGCTTGTTCTTTGACTATTTGTATTTATTGTCTTGCTTGTTCCTTGACTATTTGCATCTATTGTATTGCTAGAGTCTCAATCTAGAACTGACCTTAATACATGCATATAATTAAAACGGTATAAAAGCAAAAAGGAGGAGGGGGATGGGATAGGGGGTTCTAGGGAGGGGAAATGGGGAAAGGGAATGACATTTGTATTGTAAATAAATAAAATATCCAATTTTTTTAAAAAAAGGAAACCTGGGAGTTGATCTGCAGTGATATACTTCCTCCAACAAGGCCGCACCTCTTAATCCTTCTTAGGTAAACGCCACTCTCTGAGGACTATGCATTCAGATATGCAAGTCAATAGGGCTATTCTTATTGAAACCACCATAAGCAGCTGACATTTCTTTAGTTTCTTAGTATTCCTTTTAATATAGAATTTGGGTTTATAATACTATTTTATGGTATGTTTTCTTGGAAGTATCCAGAGGGAGAAAAGCATGGATTGCTAAAAGTAAACATATATTAATATCTAGTTCTTCATCTTTTTCGAGACAGCTATGGAAGGCAAGTGGATTGGTTGTATGAAAGTTTACTCCTCTTCCTTTTCTAACCAGAGGTCTTCCTGTTGGACCTGCTGATGGCAATGTATTTTTTATGACCCTTCTGCCCACAACTTAGCCTAAATCTTTGTTTCTTCTTTACTAGACTAATGGTCTTGTCCTCTCCTTGCCCATTTTAAAACGAAGCCTTGGCAGTATGTTCTGTGAGTGCATACCCATGACATTGTGTCTCTTAAGACAGCTCTGATCACACCAATCTCAAAGTCTCCAGTGATTATGACTGCCAAAACAATGTATGCCTTTCTGTCTTAATCTGCTTTATTGCCTGGCTACACCTGTCTATCTTAAGTTATACGTGTGCTTTCCAGATTTTCTCCAGATTAAATAATTATTTGTATCTAAACTGGTAATTATTATATTATTATTTTAATATTCTAATTGACATACAATTATACCACTTTTCCTTTCTATTTTGTCTGCCAGCTCCTTTGAGTTTCCTTTTCCCAAGCCCCTTCTATTCCCCTCCACACATTGATAGCCTCTTTTTTTTAATTATTATTATGTATGTGGATATATCATTATCCATATGCATAAATATCTATAAATATAACCTATTAAGTCCTTTATTGTTGTTTGTGCATATGTAAGGACAACATTAAACCCATTTGTCTCCATTTCAGGATCCCATTTGTCTTCATTTAATGACCAGGACTGATTTCAAAAAAAAGGTCTTAAAGCTCCAGGAACAGACCCTAAATTCCAGAAACTATGCCATAAAAACCAGCTCCAGGGAGAGACCATAAAATATAGAACAAGATCATAAACCCCTCTGCCAAAGAACTGCCTGAGGATATCCACAAAAATGGGTATCTCAGAATCCTTATCTCAGAATGGGTCATCTGCACAGGGCAGGCCTATTTCATCACATGGTTAAATGTTCATGGCATAGGAATGCAGACCACTAACCACCTGTGAACTCCTAGCACCCAGCAATGAAATTTTAGATTATCTAATTCTTCTAGAGATTCCCCCCAACCCTGTTCCCTATTTTAAAAAGGCCTATGTACCTTTGTCTGGGGTCACCATTTTAGGGAATGGTTGACCCCTGCATGCTGATTGTTTCTGAAGAATAAACACTCTATTTTTCTTACTATCTGACTCTAGGATCTTCCTTTAGTGATTTTCAGACTCTCACACATATATAGTTTTAAAGATGACCATTCTGTATTTGACTACCAATAAGAGGACAGTCCTACCTAGTTATAGCACATATGAACCACAACAAATACCACCATGGCAGGGTATTTATAAAGCTGAAATAAGTGTCACTCACATGTTGGTGACAACCAAAAGCTTTTTATTTTTTTTCATGTTTTCAACATTAATTAAAAATGAAAGAGAGATTCTCCTCAAATTTAAAGTTTCATATTTGTTCCCAACACTTTTAATTCCCAACATCTCTCAGGGAGATTGATCAAGCTGGCATCCGTATTCCCATGCATATTCTCTTTTCTGAGCTCTGTTGCACTCAGGTATGTTAAATACTTTTAAGGCCATCAGTCCCTATTGGTTATGTATGGATATGGGTGGCTTAAAGGAATATATATATATATGTGTGTGTGTGTGTGTGTGTGTGTGTGTGTGTGTGTGTTCATTTCTGAAGATCATTCAAAATGAATTTTCTTAGGCCAAATCACTGCTGCAGTACCATATTTCCGCAGAAGTGTCTAAATTCCCCTGCCCCTTGAACTTCTCTCTACTCTTAGTATCTGCAGGCAGTCCCTCCCTTTTGCCTCCATCGCCCTGGAGAATGTTTCCTCTTTTGATGATCTAAGACTATTTTGTCCTGCATGAACTCACACAATTCTACATCTGAAAGACTGTATTTGTTCTTCCTTCTAAGTGATTTTTTGTTTTTTACTTATGGCTTATCTTTGGTGAATATATAAACTTTTTAACTACAATAGAATGCAAAAACTGAATCTAATAGAAAAATCACATATTTCATGCCTGTTTTTAAAAGTCCCAGAGGCAATATCTAGTTTCGTTGCATTGTTTCTTTTCTTAGAACACTAGACTTGGCACAGCCACATTATTTCCTAACTCAAGACACATTAAGTCTACTTTCCATGGTTACTCACACCCGAATAGTAATAATATAAATCTAATCTTGTCTCGTCTTCTGCTGTCGTAACACACATCCAATTCATGAAAGGAGCCTGGTACACCACACTTTCAAAGAAAAACACTTGGTTTATTTCTTTTAATGCTGCTTTAAAATTAACTTTTCCTCTATATTTTGGCAACAGACTCCTTCTTAGCCCAATTGCTTCAGTGGTTAAAACCCTAAAATTGTTCTCTACATTCAGCTAGTCTATAACCCTAAAACAGAAACCACATAAAATACACCACTTCTCAACCAAACAGTATAATGTGTATAATGACCTATCTATAAATATCAAAAGCTAATTCCTTCATAGATTGAACTAAAATCCTCATAATATTGAGTTATATCTTATCAGATATTAAATATCCATTTTAGGACAAATATTTTATAACATAACTTATTTTGATGAAGTAGTATTCTATACTGTTTAGACATATTACTTATCAAAGTATTATCAAAATAATGTCATAGACTCTAATTTACAGAAGAACTAAAATTAACTTACTAGAATGTAATGCATGAATGTTCAGGGATCACTGTGTGAGATATTATAATCTAAACGTTTTGTTATGAAAATTTTAGATTGAAAGAAGTAAGAAATTAGACATAAGTATAGAATATGAAACATATTCTGAACAGTTTAGGAGTAAAATACAGAGGCAGATGCTTGCAGCCAACCATTGGACTGAACACATGGTCCCCAATAAAGGAGTTAGAAAGGCCTGAAGGAACTGAAGGGGTTTGCAACCTAGCAAGAAGAACAACAATATCAACCAACCAGATCCCTCAGAGCTCCCAGGGACTAAATCACCAACCAAAGAGTACACATGGAGCAACTCTTGGCTCCAGCTGCATATGTAGCAGAGGATGACCTTGTCTGGCATCAATGGGAGGAGAGGCCCTTGGTCCTGAGAAGGCTCGATGCCCCAGTGTAGGGGAATGCCAGGGTGGAGAGGCAGGAGTGGGTGGGAGGGTACAGGAACACCCTCATAGAAGCAGGGGGAGGGGGAGGGGGAGGGGATAGGGTGTTTCCAGAGGGGAAACTAGGAAAGGGGATAATATTTGAAATGTAAATAAAGAGAATATCCAATAAAAAAAGAAAAAAGAAGAAGAAAAAAAGAGAAAATAATAAGCTGAGCTATTAGCATAGAAAATGAATATAAGCTAAAATGAAATGAAGATAGTATCAAACTGGAGATAATAAAAATGTATGCTATTAAAATTGAGCTATTCTGGGTAAAGTGGTGCATCCCTTTAATCTCAGCTTTCTAAAGGCAAAGGCAGAGAGAGCTAAGCCTGACTTAGAACACATGGATGAAAATAATTCCTATGGTTTGACCTGGGATGAGCTAGTGATAGGGAGATGCATAGTTTCTCCTTGAAATCCCACTACCTATCAAAGCACCCAAAGAGTTGGCTATTCCTGTAATTTATCCACTGTGTTAATTCGTTTCTGTCAACTTGAAACAAACTAGAATCAACCGAAGGAGGAATTTTGAAGAATAGCTCCATCGAGTCCATGGGGCATTTTCTGAGTTAATGATAAAGGATGGACTAGGCCACTGGAGATAGTACCACTGTTAGAAAGGTGGTCCTGGGTTTTGAATAAAGAAGCAGACAGAGTAAGTCATGTAACTAGTGTGTATTCATGGTCTCTGTTTCGGTTCCTACCTCAGTTCCTGCCTCAGGTGAGTTCCTGTTTGAGCTTCCTTCTATGTAGAATTGGGATCTGTAAGATGAAATCACTACTTTTCTCCGTAACTCAAGTTCAGAACTCAAGAATACCCATTCCTCTTCTCACTGAGGCTAATAGTTCGTCTTCTGCTACTGCTCCAAGATCCTGTGTAGCTCTAGTTAACTGCACAATCAATGGCTTGAGGAATGGAATGGCCTAGCCTATGTACATATCTGGAAAGTGGGCAGTCAGCAAGCTTGGCCCTGCTTTTGGTGGTGGTGGTGGTGGTGGTGGTGGTGTGTGTGTGTGTGTGTGTGTTCTTATTCCAGAACTAGACCAGTTGTGCCAGCTTGTTTGCATAGCAATATAATGGCAGAATTCCAAGGGACAAACAAACACAGAAGCTGTAAATTTCATGAGGTTCAAACCCACTAATTGTTAGAAAATGTTTATTCATCAAAGCAATTGACAAAACTGGATGACCTTCAAGGAGTGGAAAGGATAGGACACTTATTGCAGTCTTTTACACCTGAAAAGTTCCCAAAAGTCATATATTTCACTATAAAATGGAGCATAAAGAAGAAATCTCAAATACCACAGTGTTATAAATAGGGAACAATGAAAATAGTAGAAATGCTGACGTACTATTCTAGCCCAGATCTATAAAAATAACTCCATATACTATCTCATCCACTGTAGAAATCCTTTGAGACAGAAGTATTATTAGCAATATTTGGAGTGTAAAACCAGATATAGAGTACTTAAGAACTTTTACCTGTCATGCAGCTAGAATGTGGCAGAACCATTATTCAAAGTCAAGTAGGCTTACACTTAGAGTTCACAATGTTCATGTCTAGGTCATACTGCCAATTTTATAAAGTAGAGGTCTATCTCAAAATAACCTTATAAGTACTTTATACAATCCTTATGTCCTCCTGTTATACACAAAAGATTTTAAAGAATCCTCAGGCAAGCAATAATACATTTAAAATAGGTTTGTAACTAAATTTAACATGTAAATTTGAAAGGAGTTTGAATTTCTTCAACTCTGAATTTCTTCAGAGTTGGCCTGGCGTAGCTGTGTTGAGAGGATGCATCATAAGTTTCTCAGGTTAGAGTCCTTGGTTTCCTGCAAAGTATGTGTTTGCAATTTGCTGAATTGCTTTTGCAATTCTCATTCACTTTACTAAAATTACATACAAGTTACAAGATTTAGAGTAAGCAGGTTTCTTTGTGTGAGTATATTACTCAATTATTTTTAAGTAAACATAGAACCTTTGTTAGCCTAATTATGTGTTTCCAAGGCTATATTCACTCAAATTTGGCTACAGAATAAGCTATCTCATATTCCCTGAGGTGAGAGCTGCAATTTTTGTGCTGATGAACACCAAATGAGTTAATATAGACGATACTTAGAACAGTACTTAGCACACAACTAACTACATACAACATTGTGTTGTTTTATGCATTTATTGTTTGTTTCCTTTTGCATAAACATAAGCCCCATGAGGGCAGAACAGCACTTTCCTGCATGTCCTCAAGGTCTGACGGTGTGCCTAGGACAGAGTAAGTGCTGAATGGGTACTTATTAAATAAAAAGCTAATCATAACATAGATTCCAAATGGAAACATAGATATAAGAGTTGCAAATATTAAAAACATTTCTAGAACAAAACTAAAAAACTCAGCAATGTTTTCTACAGTCAAATCTTCATGCATGGATAAGAAAAATCTAGGCCATGTTTTGATTTTCAGAAGTACATTATGATTGAACAGCATACGTGTACAGTTTGTAGAGCTAAGCATACATTTACTTGTTTTTCCCTTGAGTTTGTGTCTTAGACTGTGGCTGTTGAATTGCCCAACTGTGATTAATTTCTAATGTTGAACATTTGGGATATGATTGTCCATGAAACTGTATGTCTTAAGACCTACTGGAAAATATTTATTTGCGTGAACAGCTTTGGAAGACTAGAGAAACATTTTGTGATAATTTATCTCAGAGATTTTTTTAAAGTTTTTTTTTTTTTTTACGAGTCTTCTGCTGTTTCAGGGTTTTCATTGGCAATAAAGTTCAATATTTTTTCTTCACAAAAAACTGATTTATAAGCACACTTAAATACCAGGCATGAAAAAAACATGTTGGTTTTATTTAGCATTGTTTCAAGGCCAAAATTCCATAGTCTTATTTCCCCTTCATTACAATAATTTCCATATTTTTATTATTTTGGAATTTCTTCCTCCTAAAATATTTCTCACTTTTCCAAAATATTCCCACTTGCTACTTGAAACTGGAGTGCAGTAATAACTAGCATTAGGGAGCTACTGTTTAATATACAGGCCATTCAAAGATCATATACAAATACTAGCTTCTAAGTAGATTTTCATCTAGTTTTAAAACATGTCTAACTTACCTATCTAGATCTTACTTCTCTCTGCTAGAAACTATACTAGTACCATGTATTCCATTTGCCTTTTCAGAGTGGTCATGCTAAGGACAATAAAAATGACATTATCACTCTTAATCTAAATTTTCTTTCACCAATTAAGCAGTGCATTAGTTTTTATACAATGCTCCTCATTAAATCATGGGAATAGCCAGCAGAAGTGACATTATTTGTTGCCTTCTACAGAGTGACAAACAGACGTGTCTACAGCCAAAACCTAGGACTACACTTCTAACCCCATACAACATATTGTCTTTTTAAACAGTGTGCCTTAAAAATAGTAATCTACTACTGATTTCAAGATGTCATAGAAAAACAACAAACCAAGAAAGAGAAAGAGTTTTCGTGTGGAAAGCAAGTGCCATCTCCTTGCTGTAGACAAAGAGGAAGTGATCTCTTACCTCATAGGTGCTTGTGATGCCAGATCTGTAGAACACAGGAAGAAAGAGCTCAGATGTGAAAAAGATCACAAATGCATATGCGACGAGGAAAATGAGGAAGGATGCCCCAAAGCGATAGACTTCAGCAGGAGTCCCCAGGACAGTGACAGCTGACATGAAGCTGGCTGTCAGAGACAAAGCTACAGGGCCAAAGGTCATTTGCCTTCCTCCTACTAAGAATTCCCGAGATGTTTTCTTTTTTCTCTCCTTTATGGCAAAGAACACGCCAATTCCAGAGGAAATGACGAAGAGGCCTGCAAACACAACATAATCCCAAGCTTCAAAGTTCTTCACACCCATGCTTGGAAGTGAAACACAAGAGAATCTCTTTCAAGCACGACTCACTGAGATGTTTCCAACAGCCAACGCTTTTTTGAGATGGAAGGAAGAATCTGATTCTCTGAAGAGTTGAGGATCACCCATCTATGTGTAAATTTTCAGATACCAAACTATCCTCAAAGTTCTCAAATGCTGGCTGTGAAAAGAACAATTAGTAGTAAAACTGACACCAAGGGGAAAAATGACAAATTGAGATCTGATTCTGGCCACTAGCTGTCTGCTTTTCTCCTGAAGCATCTGCCAGAGGACTTCTGAAGTTACTGGGGGTAGAGGGAGTATGCTTTTTTATCTCCTAGATTTTTTTAAATGAAGGTTAAACATTATTAGGAAACATGGAAGTGATAAAATTTGACTACTTCAGCATTTTCTATTCCTGAAGTGGAACATAAAAATGCAAACACAACTGTCAGTGGCATCTGCCTCCTGACTAAGGGAGTGTGGAGTGATCTTACCTATAATTGCCGGGGCAGTGGGGTGGAGGGTAAAGAGCAATGAGCTAGTAATCCAGAGACCTTTGCCCACATCACAGCTCAATCACAACTGAGTTACTGTTAACAGAGCACTTCACTTTCCTGAGCTTCCCCGGGAACACTGGGATAAGACATCATGAGACCGGTCCACTAATCTTAATCTAGAGTAAATTCTGTTCTCTTCTCTACTGTGAAGTATGGGAGAGGTACATTGGATGTCATTTCATAGGATTTCAGAAATAAATTTATTTCAACAACATAAAAATGATCAAAGATAGTGATTAAAATGGCAAATGTAGAAGATTATCCAGGTCTATCCAGATTAATGTGAAGGGGCTCTGCTAGGTAACAGACTTTTCAGTGTTGGATGAGTAACTTACTATTACATTAAGAAATTATCCATCACCCTTCAAAAATTTAAACAAGAATCTACTGTTGCTACTGAACGGCAAAAGAGACGCCAAGAAATTGAACAAAAACTTGAAATTCAGGCTGAAGAAGAGAGAAAGCAGGTTGAAAATGAGAGGAGAGAACTGTTTGAGGAGAGATGTGCTAAACAGACAGAACTGCTGCTTCTGGAACAGAAGGTTGAGCTTACACAGCTGTAAGAAGAATGAATGAGCATAATGCCAAGATAATTAAGTATATAAGAACCAAGACAAAGCCCCATTCGTTCTATATTCCTGGAAGAATGTGTCCAGCTACCCAAAAGTTAATAGAAGAGTCACAGAGAAAAATGAATGCTTTACTTGAAGGTAGACACATCGAATTTGCAGAACAGATAAATAAAATGGAGGCTAGGCCTAGAAGACAATCAATGAAGAAAAAAGAGCATCAGGTGGTGTGTAATGAAGAACAGAAGGCAGAACAAGAAGAGGGTAAGGTGGCTCGGTGAGAAGAAGAGTTGGAGGAGACAGGCAATCAACACAATGATGTAGAAATAGAAGAGGCAGTGGAAGAAGAGGAGAAGGAAGCAGGCGTAGTTCATAGTGATGCAGAAAAAGAACAGGAGGAGGAGGAAGAAAAGCAGGAAGTGGAGTCTAAGATGGAGGAGGAGTCTGAGGTAAGAGAAGGTGAGAAGCAGCCAGAAGTTATGGATGTGATAGAGATGGTAGAAAGTGTCAAAAATGTAAATTGCTGAGCAGAAAGTAATGGAAACTAATCAAGTTGAAAGTATAGAACCTTCAGAAAATGAAACTAGCAAAGAACTGGAGCCAGAGATGGAATTTGATGTTGAGCCAGATAAAGACTGTAAATGTCTTTCTTCTGGAAAAGAGAATATTAATTCTCTGGAAGTGGAAAAGGAATCTAAAGAAAAAGAGGAAAAAGAAAACAAAGAACCTGAGCCCCATCCTGAGCCTATGGCCTCAGCCCCCACCTCAGCCCCTGCCCCAGAGCCAGCCCCATTCTCAGCCCCACTCTCAACCTCAGCCTGTACTCCAATCCTAGGCTCTCTGTCAGCCTGAGACTGTGCTGGTAGCTGTTTTTGCAGCCTCCACCTCAGGTTATTCAGGAGCAAGGGACTCTACTACCTGAGCAGAAGGATTTTCCTATTATAGCGTCTATAAAACTCCCTAAGGTGCCTGTAGAGCCAGTCTTGACAGTTCATTCAGAAAACAAAAGCAAAAATAAGACTAGGAGCAGAAGCAGGGGGCAAGCAATAAATAAAACAAGCTAGAGTAGAAGTTGGAGCAGCAGCAGCAGTAGTTCCAGTAGCAGCGCTACTAGTAGCAGCAGTGGGAGAAGCTCCAGCAGTGGCAGCAGTAGTAGTCGTAGCAGCTCCAGTCGCAGCTCCAGCACGGATGGGAGCAGCAGCAGAGACAGCAGCAGCAGCACTAGCAGTAGCAGTGAGAGTAGGAGTCGCAGTAGGGGCCAAGGACATAAGTGAGACAGAAAGCACAGAAGGAGCGTGAACCGGAAGCGAAGGGATACTTCAGGACTAAAAAGAAGTCACAAGTCTTCAAATGGTGGTAGTAGTAGAGATACAAAAGGATCAAAGGATAAGAATTCCCGGTCTGACAGAAAAAGGTCTATATCAGAGAGTAGTCGATCAGGCAAAAGATCTTCAAGAAGTGAAAGAGATCAAAAATCAGATAGGAAAGACAAAAGGCGTTAATGGAAGAAGCCAGGCTTGCTTAGCCTAATCTTTGCAGCAGAAGATTTCTTGATGAGTAAAAGGATTACCTTGTAAAGAGGAGCTGCCTTAAGAATTTCATGTTGTAAAAATTCTTTTTGGAAAATACAGACTGTTTACCAGACATTCTTGTACTTTTTGCATAATTTTGTAAGAGTTATTTATCAAGACTATGTGAGGTTCCAAAATATGTAAAAATGATAATAATAAAAAAAGATTAACAAAAAAAAAGAAAGAAAGAAATTATCTATGACGATAGTAGCCAGAAAATAAAATTCAGTGCTTGATGTCAAAGGACAAGCTAACTCTCCTGTTAATGACTAGGGTAACTGATGAACTTTAGTGGAAATCAATGCCCAATTACCATCCTAGACACCACTAGGGCTCTCAGTATGCCCTAAATAGAATGATAATGCTTTGATGACTACACATTTATTTTATAGGATAATTCACTGGAAATTTTAAGTCAACTGTGCAGCAAATGATTCTTTTCAAACTATTGTTGAGAAGTCAAAATGTACCTGGTCACCCAAGATGATGACAGTGATACATACATTCAATCTTTTCATGCCTGCTAATATAATCATTCTTCAGCCTACAGACCAAGACGTAATTTCAACTTTAAAGTCTTGTTATTTAATAAACACATTTGATAAACCTGGCTTCCACACATAGTGATTTCTCTGACAGATGTGTACAAAAGGAATTAAAAATATTTTGTAAAGATTCACCACCATTCTAAATGTTACTAAAAATATTAATGATTGCTGGGACAAAGTCAAACATCAAAGTTAACAATGATTTGCAAAACATTGATTCCAAATGATTTTAATGATTCAGGATTTCAGTGGAGAAAAAAATTGCACATATGGCAGGAATGGCATAAAAATAGGAAGGAAGTAATGGGATATGATTCAATGGTTGAAACATCGTGCAAAAATCTGAATGTATAAAAATATGCTGATTATTGATGGAAGAATATATTGTTGTTTATTTGTTTTTAGGTAAAATCTACTACCAGTAAAGATGATGTTAACTTTAGTTGTGTAACAAAGATACTTATAATAGATTTATAGTAGTATAACCTTAGTTACCAAACTTGTATTAATGCTTGAAAACACTGGCTCCAAATTTGAAAGTTCTACTGGGAAAAAAGAAGCCACTTTTGCTGTGGTATTGCTGACTGTAGACTTAGAGGTGAAAAGGAGGGACATGGAAGGCTTCTGTAATAATCCCTTCTGTAACAATCCCTTCTGTAACAATCCCAACCCTTAGACCCCACCCATCCACCCAAACAGCTTAGACTGAAAGCACTGAAAAGAACTGTTGGAAAAGGTGATAAGGATACTAAAATGTAGCTCTCTACAACTAATGGCTTATGGTAGGGGTTCAGGTGGGGAAGGAGTCTGTTTTCTTTAAGGAGTTGGCCACTGGGAATTTAACCATGTTCCAGGGAGTATATGGGCAAAACAAATTGGACTTGTTTGTTTTTCTTTTCTTATTTTCTTTTTCTTCCTCTTTTTTTGGAGGGAGGTAGGTCCACCAGGGTGGGTGGTAGATGTAGGAGAACTGGGAAGAAAATGTGTTCACGTTCATGATGTGAAATTTCCAAATAATCAGTAAAAATACTTTAATGAAAAATGAAAAAATATCATCAACAATTATTATATGCAAAAAAAGTCTTTTATGAAAAAGGGAATCAGACCATTTGGCAAAATTCACTGCTGTCATATCTTAAGCAGTTGTTACAGTCAACCAACCCTCACCAAGCATCCATTAGCATAAAGGCAGGATGGCAGTTCAAAAGAAAAAGCTTATGATTTACAGAAGGGTCTGATGATGTATTAGAATTTAATCAATTGCCCTGGCTAGCTTTATTTCAGCTTGATACAAGGAAAAGTCATCTAAGAGGAAGAAACTTCAATTGAAAAATGCCTCCATAGAACCGGGCTGTATGCAGCAAACTTGTAGAACATTATCTTGACTTGTGGTTAATTTGGAAAGGCCCAACCCATTGTGGGTGGAGATTGCACTGATCTGGTGGTCCTGGGTTCTATAAGAAAGCAAGCTGAAAAGCCATCAGGAACAAGCCAGTAAGCGTCATCCCTCTATGGCTCCTGCTTCCAGATTTCTGCATGTTTTGAGTTTCTTTCTTATCTTCCCTCAATTAACTGTGATTCAGGATATGTAAGCCCAAATAAACCTATTCCTCCCAAAGTTGTTCTTTGTTATGATATTTCATTGCATCAATAATCACCCTATGGCAATCAATGATTTTTTTAACTAAGTACATACGTTTTAGAAGTTATTGTATTAAGTCACAGATGGTAGTATGATAGGAACATAACTTTAATAGAATTATACTGAGATGCCCCAAAAATCATGCAATTGCCTTTACTACTCTAGCTGCCTTCTTGCAGTGGTCTGACACTACAGTTAAGCCCGGTGCATGCCTTTATTTTGGCTTTGCTAGAGCTTTTTATTGTGGTGGTCTCAGCAGAAAATCAAAACCTTGTTTGACTTTTAGAGATTGGACTGCTTCGTTTAATATTAACATTACTATGTGTTAATATTCAATCACAAGACTTGTAAACACCTTGTATGAGACAGTGAGTTCTTGTTCAAAACACAGCCATTACATCCATGAGGTCCAAGGTTAAGAACTAAAAGCTTGTAGCTGAAGAATCAAGGGACATTGATACATTTAATGAAATCCAGTCCAGAAAAAGTTATTCATGTGATTCCTATTAGTCTTGGCTTAAAATGTGGCTGCCAAGGATGTGAAGAATGCTTCAGTAAAAAGAATGTACTGCTTCTAACATGTCAATGATTATAAACTATGATATCAGCCTATTAGTCTGCTATGTTCTGCTAATTCTTTCCTACACTGTTGCCAATTCTTACCTTTAGTAGCATTTAATGTCTTCATACTCTTTTCCTATTCTATATTAAAATTCATCCCACGCAAGGTTCATATAGCTTATAAGACTTGGAATCACATTTTAATAAGTTTTCAGGAAAAACAAAAGAATTCTTAAATTTAGTAATATTTTCTTATATCAAAAATTCATCCCAGAAGACAGAGAGAAGTGTGCAACTTTGATGTGAAGAAAACCTTGTATCTTCTTACCATGCTCCTGGGATCTCAAATGCAAACATCTGTGACAACACATATTGATTAAACACTAAGGAGTTAACACTAAAAAGCAGATTTCAGAGTCTACATATGAAAAGCAGCAGAGAACAGTATTTGATATTAAAACAGACTAATGACCAAAGAATTCTATAGTAACAAGTAGGAGGTTTAAAGAAATCCTCTAGAGGAATTTTAATCTAGCAACATGGTTGATCTGGTAAGGGATCACATCCGAAGATCTATGTTTATACGATCCAGGCAGAATGCAGTTATACGCTATATTACAATATGATTTGGCTAGAATGCAGACACCCTTACTACACACCTTTAATCACTAACAATGAAGATAAGAATACTTTGTAGAAGGAAGCAGCCATGTTTTAGGGAAACACAAAGTGACTAAGAAAGATTTGACAGAATGAGTCAAGAGATGAGATACCCCAAACTGAGAACAGCACAGAAAAGAGAAGCTACTTAAGAACAGAAAGAAAGAGAGGGGATAGGGGGAGATGTGGTGTGATGTGGTTGTGGTGGTGGTGGTGGTGGTGGTGGTGGTGTGGGGGGCGGGGTTGTGGGTGTGTGGATGTGGCAGTTTTACCAGAACAGTTTTACACAGATAGGCTAGACACAGGTGAAGACAGAAAGAGCCAGAAAATTAGAAGGAAACAGAAAGCTAGACCATATTGCTAAAATTAGTATGAGGCCAACCAGAGTAATTCAGGCAGAAGCTGAGAAAAGCCAGATTAATTTAGTCAGCTTGGAAGATTAGATTGTATGGATGCAAGAAGCTTTCACACCCAGGCCTAGAGATAAAACAGAAAGAAAGGAACATCCTTGGCTTAGCACAAGCTATGTATTTGTACAGCTTGGGTATGGCGCTCTCATCTCATCCCTTCATTTAAGAAAATAAAAGTGACATTTACAATATCCAGCTGAAAGGGCCATTGATCATAAAGAATAAGTTCCTTTCCTCCTCAACACTATGATCCTCACCAACCACTCAACTGCTGAACAGCAAAGTCTGGAACCAGCAGTGTGGCCTATTGGGGATCTGACATGCCAAATCAAACATAAGGGGAAACTTTTGATATGCTTAGGCTTATAGACATGAACATAGGAGTTTTGAATTGAAGCCCAAGGGGGAAGGAGTCTACTGTTGCTGATATTTACATTTATTTTATTTAACTTTTTATGTAACTATAAAAATGTGCAAACTCATTGGCTTTTATAATCAAATGAAGGTACATTTGATGATAAGAGCCTATCTAAATCTTTTTATCTAGCAATGTTTGCTCTATGAAATCTCATAAACAAATATTTGTCATGTATATAAGTATTATACTCTCTTGACATAGGGTTCCCTATGTAGTAACTTTCTTATCTTCTCAATAGCTTTAGGATAAAATTTGCTTTATCAGCTATGAGTGTACATATTCCTTCTTGGTTTTGATTCCTTTGCCTATAATATCTTCTTTCATCCTTTTAGTTTCCAGATATATTTCTGTTTGTCAGTAAAATGACAACACCCAGATCCCCATTGTACCGAACAACCAACATCTTTGATCTTATAGTTACAACATCTTCAGGTCAGCACTCACTAATCAGCACACACCCCTTGCATGTTGATGAGAACTACTGGACACGGAAATGCAGGGAACTTTGAGTTCTCGAAACACACTGAGATAGAAGTTTCTCCAAATGGCTTTCTGCCAGTATACTGCAAACAAATGCTAGGAAGACAAGACATCTTTCAAAGGACCAGAATGTTCTGAAGACCTCTGGATTCTCTTTTTGTTAGACTGTAATTCTGGTCAGCATTAAAACTAATGTCAACCATATTTCCTGACTTTCTACGTCTTTCTGTCCCTCAGTTCTTGCTTACAATATGTGCTATGCTTAGGAAGTATATAAACCTGGTTCATTCTCCAAAATATGCATATTTAGGTAGAAATATGGAGAAGAAATGTAGAAGGTTCACTTCAAGCAGAGACACCATGGAATTTATTATTCACTATGAAAACTGTGCATCCTGACAGTGAAAATTTGCACTAGAAAGGGGATGTTTTTATCAAACCATCAGCAAACAGCTTGTGAAGTTACCCTTAAAGGGGACACATCAGGCAGTGGAATAGCAGAACTGACTGACTTCCTTCACTGTCTCAAGTTAAACTGTAGGCTAGTGATAGGACAATTTGTTTCTAGTCACAGAAATGTATAGAATGGTCTTACATTTTAGTGCCTACTCCCTGGCTCATATTTCCCATGGAGAAAATACTTAGGAGAGAAGTACCCCATTCTCTCATGTCTTGCAGAAGATGTTCCACTCTGTTACGTCACAGCATTTCCACATTGGAGAAGAACATCTCACAGTGCTGTTAGTCTATATTTTGGTATTTGTAATTCAATCTGTAAGGTAGAATTCTTGACATGTTCATTTGCTGTCACTAAATAATGAAAATGCCCCCACTTCTGTATTTATTAAAGTCAATATCAATATTGGTGGGAAAATAAAAACCAGGAAGAGAAAGTAGTCCTACTTAAATTAGGAGAGCTTCAAAAACAACTACCTTTGTTTTTGTTCATGTGTTAAATTTGACTTTCCATGTAATTTGCCTGTAAGGATCAGATGACAACATTTCTTTTGAAAAGGAACAATGTGACTATTGGAAAGTTATTCTTTATGTACGGTTCAGCCATGTTTATGTATCTAACAGCAACCTTTTGCATTCAAGACATCTTATTACATTTGAAATCTGACATGGAAAGATTTAATAGGAAAGATTAAAAATCAGTACATGGCCCTGTAAGAAAGAGCTAAAGGTCAAGTCTTATGAAAATAGAATGTAGTAGTCAAACCATGCTTTCTAGTTGTTTGTAACTTTGGGGTGAATATACATTATAAGTTATATTCTGCTGTACAGACTTAAAGAGAGTTATGACACTTCAAACCCCATTGTTTCATTTGTAAAAGTGTGATAGTAAAATGAAGGGTACTTGTGAGAGGCTTTTAGGTGGATTGTACCAACAGTAAGAACATAGAATTTAGTAAGTAACAACAGTTTAAGATCGAACAGGGGATATGAAATATATAAATAAGTCAAACAACAAAGATGAACTTTTTCTTGCTAAAATTTTAAATGTTTTCATAGCAATTTGACTACAACCAAGCCAATTTTTCTTCCAGTTAGAAGCTTAATTTTGGACTTTGGCTTTTGTTAATTATTGTTTTATCCTGTGATAGATGTTACTGCTTATCTGTACCAAAGTGCACTGGACAGAAGCATAAGATATAAATAATTTCTTTTGTGTGTGTAGAAAAGATAAAGCTCACTCCCTGGAATCATGAAATGTGGGTGAGAAAACAGAATTATTTACTGTTAGAGGAGAAATAAAAGACATTCCCAAGGATACAGAAGACACGAAACCTCAGGAATGAAAATTGATTTCCCACTGCATATTTACAAAGATCTGAACACTTGCTGAGGAACCACACTAAGGAATCTTATTCCTAAGACAAAGTAATTTACAATCTTTTAAAAGACTGGTGAACAATCCACTATCTTGGCAACACATTATTTTCATCTGCATAGCTGGTGGTGGCTTCTACCCCTCAGCTGTTATGAACAATAGCCAAGAATATGGATATGAAGTATCTCTGTGACACTCTAGAGCTCATTTAGATATACAGTCAGAACTGAGATTGCTGAATCACAGGGCCACTCAATTTTTATTCTTTGAGAAACCTTTATACTGTTTCACGTAGCAGTTTCACATACTTATATAACAGGGTTCCTATTTCTCAATGTTCTTGCCAACACTTGTCATTTGTTTTTCAATGTTATTGCAGCTTACTTGCATTTCTCTAATGATTAGTGATATTGAACATTTTCATATGCTTGTGGTTATTTCCCTCCCCTCCCTGGAGAAATATGCTCATTTGTCATAGGTGTGTTGATTTTGTGGTTACAGAGAAGTATCAGGAGTTCTTTTTGTAATCTCAATGCTAGCCCTTTGTTTGGCAGGTACTCTTCACATGTTTTCTATAATTCCATATCTTGCCTTCTACACTTTTTCAATTGTATTATTTGATGAATCAAAGTTTTAAGCCTGCTTTTCTATTTATATTTTTTTCTTTTGTTACCTGGGCTTTGGTGTCAAATCCAGGAAGTCATTAGTGACCTCAACATCCCTAAGTTTTTTACTATCATTTTTTCTAGGATTCCTATCATTTAGATCCTACAACTTAACTGTTGTTAATCCACTTTGAGACAACTTTTGTGTATGGTGTGAAGTAAGCATTATATTTCAGTCTTTTAAAGTACAGGAGTTATGGGCATAGCTTAGTCAGTAAAATGCTGTCCCTGCAAGTACTAGAACCTGAAATCTGTCGTTAGATCTCACATAAAAAAAGACTTGTATGATGGTATAAACTTGTAATCCCAGTCATGAGGAGGCAGAGGTGAGTAGATCCCTGATGCTCATAGGTTAACCAGGCTAGCTGTATTGACTAGTGTCTATTCTTCTATTGGGATGAGTTTTAATATTTGAGATATGTGAGTCAATGTTATTACATAATAAATGTATCTTTGAATTCCTCTTAGTGTTTATAAGCAAACACAAAATATATTAATTCTATAATTTAGGTATGCTTGGTATAGTATAGTTATACTATATAATAAAGAACATTGAAAAACCTAGGCACACGCTTAGTTCAGAGTCAAAATTTGTTCTAGTGTATTCATTTCAAGATCATCCAAATCAAAAAGCAGAGGTGGGATTGGGAAAGCTTGTTTAAGTCCCACAAATTAGCTAGTACCTTTGCATCTTTTACATATTACTTTAGATGATGTTGAGTTAAAAATAAAAGCTAACTAGGAGGTCATAAGCCCAAGAGGAGAACCTTATTTTGTTAAGTGCACATAGTATCACACTGCACTCTAAGTACTTATCTTTACATCTTTTGCAGCTCTCAACACTCCTCAGAGAAGCTTCTTTTTCCAAGAAAGGGAGAGGTTAATAGAGACACACACATTTGATCAAAGTACAAAGAGTGAGTGACTGTGGATCACTCAGGCTCAAACAGACATTGGTATCACACACCCACCCTCCTCCAAGGTTTAGAGAATATCATGGAAGAGGTAGTGAAAAGATTGTAAGAGCCAGAGATTAGAGAAGACTGTTAGATAACTTTGTCTTTTGGATATGATGTAGCCATTTTACTTAGGAATATACTTCACAAAACCTACAAAGGATCAAATCACTCAGTATTACAGCACTGGTGGAGGGAGTACACAGGCCACATCCCTACCTGAGTAACTCATGGTAGTAGATGACTATTTGGAGAGGGAGAGGGAGAGAGGATTTTTTAGTGGGTATGACTCCTCAGAGATTGTTCATGTTCCAGTGCATGAGCATTTGCCAACACTAACTGGAATCAGTGGTTATAGAAAAAAAAGCAAAAACAAAAAACACTTTTCTAAGGACATGAATTCTAGAGGAGCAAATATTGGAAAAGAAACTCTGAAAAGTTGAAGAAGGGAGTGGATATGTTCAAACTGTCTATAGCTCTGAAATTTTCAGACTACAGAAAACATGCATAAATGTTACCAGACAAGCATTCTTCCTATTTCCTCAAATCTTCAGTGATCTTTACAATATACTTAACTTTCCTATGTTTACTTAATCTCCTTGATTTTCTGTATGCCTCCTTCTTTCTCTTCTCCATTTCTATTTTATGATATTCATGAAGTAGGACGAGTTTTCTGAGAATCCATTACAGAACTGAGGAAAATGTATGAGAAAATGATAGAGTGTTTTTATATCCAAAGAAAAGTTTGGTCTTTGTTTGTTTTTATTTTTTTATTAATCATTTTATTTGTTTACATTACAAATGATATCTCCCCTGATTCCCCTCCACAAACCCCCTATCCCATCCCCCATCTTTGCCTCTATGAGTGTGCTCCTCCACCCACTCATCCACTCCCGCTTCACTGCTTTAGCATTCCCCTATACTGGGGCATGAAGCCTACACAGGACCAAGGGCCTCCCCTCCCATTGATGCTAGATAAGGCCATCCTCTGCTACATATGTAGCTGGAGCCATGGATCCTTCCATGTTTATTCTTTGGTTGGTGGTTTAGTCCCTGGGAGCTCTAGGTGGTCCAGTTAGTTGGTATTGTTCTTTCTATTGGGTTTCAATCCCCTTCAGCTCCTTCAGTCCTTCACTTAGCTCTTTCATTAGGGTCCCCAGGCTCAGTCCGATGGTAGGTTGTGAGATCTGCATCTGTATTAGTCAGGTGCTGGGAGAGCCTTTGCCAGCTAATGCTAGGACAACTATACCAGGAACCTGTCAGCAAGCACATCTTGGCATCAGTAATAGTGTCCCAGTTTGGTGTCTGCAGATAGGATGGATTCCTAGGTAGGGCGGTCTCTAGATGGCCTTTCTTTCAGTCTCTGCTCCATTTTTTGTCCCTGTGTTTCCTGTAGACAGGACCCATTCTGGGTTAAAAATTTTGAGATGAGTGGGTGGCCCCATCCTTCAAATGGGCGTCATGCCTATTTACTGGAGGTAGTCTCTTCAGGTTCTATTTCCCCTTCATTGGGTATTTCAGCTAATGTCATCCCCATTGAGTCCTAGGAGCCTCTCTCTTCCCTGGTGTCTGGGACTTTCTAGTGGCTACTCCCAGTTCCCAATCCCCCCGGTTCCTCCTTCCCTCTACCTCCTATGACTATTTTGTTCCCCCTTCTATGTTCCCCCTTCTATGTAGAATTGAAACATCAACACTTTGGTCTTCAAGGAGAAATTTTTAAAAGAAAAGTCTACACCAGAACATGAGCATGTAAATTCTGTTCAATTTGAGAAGAAATTTGAGATTCCAAGAAATGTGCAATCGAGTCCCAGTGAAACCTTACCTATGCCTGGAATGATCCATATGTTGTTCTGTCATTTCATTTTACAGCAGACCTTTGAGTCTCTATCCATCTTGACCAGATTATATATCAAGCATGGGGACAAAGGTGAATGGGATTCACCTTGAGTTTCTGTGTTCTCAATTGAATTGTATACCTGAAGGCAATCAAAGAGAAACTCATCTGTACTCTCATGAGATGAGCAGGCAATAAAATGTGACTCACGAAATAGAGTATCCCTGAGATAGTATATCAGTGTTACAAGTCATCAATACATTACATGATAAAGTTCAAGTTACTATTCATTTGTTGACAATCAGTGGAGGGTGCACAAAATCTATATAAATTATATTTTTTAATTCCCCCAAGCAACTTTTAAATAGTGATCAGATAGAGTTAGCATTTGTCGATGAGACAATGGACTTACAGCATATATCAAGTATCTGACTGTAGAGTCAGATTTAAGTAAAGAGACACATCATATTTTTCTGGACAAATCTATTGACAGGATAACCATGATATTATATGGTCACAACCAAATCAGTGGAAGGTAGAGCATCAATTGCATGACAGCTTTTATCCTTCAAAATATCGTTAAATTTTAGTGACAAATTTCAACTTTACCACCCATTTCATTCCTTCAGCTATCTAAATTATTTCACGCTACAGACCATGTGTTCAGTTTAGTCTTAAAATTTGTGATGCTAAAATACCATTAAATTCTTTGCAGCTGCCTTTATATGCTTTATATGCTTTCTGAAGAATGAAATCACTTCTAATATTGCTGTGTTAGCTATATTTCTCATTGCTGTGACCAATCAGAAGCAGCATAAGAATGACAACATTTACTTTGGCTCATAATATGAAAGCATAAAGTCAGTCCCAGAGGGTAAAGTGGTATAGCACTGGGAGTCACTGGGGACTAATGCACAAAAGTCTGAGCATGCTTATAGCTAGGTGAACGAGGAAGTAGAAAGAGTATGGGAAAGGACATAAACCTTAAGGCCTCTCCCTAAAAGCCATTTTTCTCCAATGATGAACCCCTTAAGGTTCCCTTAACTTCCTTTATTAAGAATCCTATCAGCTAAAATCAAATATTTGAACTCACGAGCTTGTGGGGAACATTTCACAGTTGATGACATTGCCTCCATGGCCCTATTTCATAACACAAATATATTTGGTCCAATTTCAAAAATGCCTGTAAGCTTTAATAGAAACAATACTTTTATAAATCTCAAAATCTTAACTCTAATTCAATGCAATGTTTAGTTGTGAACCAGAGTGAAAATGAAAAACAAGTACACTGGCTGTTTTTTATGTCAATCTAACAGAGTCTAGAGTCATTTGGTAAGCAGAAGCCTCAACTAAGAAAGTGCACCTGTGAGAATGGCTTGTAGACAAACCTGTGGGATATTTTCTTGATAAGTAATTGATTGGGGTGGACTTGTACCACAGGGGATGGCACCAGCCCTGAATGGTTTTACTAAGAAAGCTGAGCAAATCATGAGCAGCAAACCTTTTAACGGCACTCCTCCATGACTTCTGCTCCCTTTTCTACATCCAGGTCTCTGCTTTGTGTTCTTGTCTTAGCTTCCATCAGTGATAGACTCATCAGCTATAAGGTAAAACAAACACTTTATCCAGAGTTGTCTTTGTTCACGGTGGCTTATCACAGCAATTGCTGTTACCCTAACTAAGACAACAAGTTGTTGATTTACAAAATGTAATGATGTAGCGTCACAATGAAAACATTCTCATTCAATAGAGAAGACATGGAGACACAGCACTGACAATTTGGATTAAAGCCAGACTAAAACTCACAAGGGCTATTTTCAAGCCATGTAGCTTCATGTCCTGTATCTGGCAGTTGTGATGGTATCATACAGACTCCAACAGGCTTGGGTAGCTCTTTTCATCTAACATTGTTGCCTACAGCACGTGTGGTTGCTTTATAAATAGTCAACTTTGGCACAAGCTTCCATGCCCCATCACTCTTGAATGCTACATGTCTGCAAAATTAGCACCATGGATACGATGCCCAATGCTGCTGTCAGTCTGTGTTCCCCTTCCCTGGATAAGAGCTTAGTATGTCCTGTGTTTTTACCTGGTGAATTCTGGAAGCTTATTTTTTTAGTTTCCTCTTTTGAATCTGGTTACTTTAAGTGTGTTTCCTTTTGGTGTTTTCTTTTTCAAATGAAAGCATTTTCAGATAGTTTGCCATTTTGTAAACTGGAGATTTGGATAGTGACGTTTTACTCTCTGAGGCTCCTTCCTATTGTCACTGTGCAAAATGTTTGTTTGGCTTGATTATTCTAAACTTTTTAACAGTCACAGTTAATCTGTGAGTTCCTGCTATGTCTACAAATTTTAAAGATTAATGAAACTGTAGTTCCCTCACAAGGATTCTGAATTACCAAGGTTGTTCCCAATATATTGCACCAATTTCGCTTCTTCTTTTCCCTTACTCTTCTCTACTCCCTCCTTTCTTCCCCTATCCCTCCCTCATTTCCCCCCTTCCTTCCTTCCTTCCTTCCTTCCTTCCTTCTTCCTTTTCATTTCCTCCAACTACATTACATATTTTTTACTAACATAGTTTGGGTTTGTCATGACACCACTGAACTAGAATCAAAGTAATAAAAATCCACAATGCCATAATCATTTCATGTTTCCAGCTCATCCAAGGGCCATCTGTATTATATTTTTTAATAAAAAAGCTTGAGACACCACAGCAACAAGTTGATGCCATCCCGTCCTTTTAAATCGAGTGTGTCATGGTAAAACTCCTGAAACAGATTTACAATACAATCCAAGTCTACAACGCTGTATATAAATGAAAATAGCCACAGTTGTTTTTTGTCATATACTGTGACTGAATATGGGCACTGCAAATGTCTCCATGAAGTAATATCAAAAATTGAATTTTATTTTTAGGTACATAACACCTATGATTATCTGAGCTTGCCTCAAAAATTATATGTTTGTAATATCCCATTACAGACAAGATGAGCGTCCAGTACACATCTTTTTTTCTCTTTCCCTTTGTTTAGCTTAAGAAGTGTCTTCTTCCTCCTCTTCTAGCTGGGATCATCTATACCCAGGGTTTGATTGAATTCAGCATTCCAAATAGCAGTAATAACAACAACAAAACAAATGTTTTTCATCTGGTCTTTAGACAAAGTCCAAGTCTGGTCCAGCTTGTGAAAGCTTTGGGGATATTCCGACCAAACTCCAGAGTCTTCTATATAAATTTATTCTCATACCAGCCTTTGTTCTGATTAAACGTATTTACTCTATTAACGTAAGTCAAATAGCTAATTAGGTGTGACCTTTGGCAACTCTTTATATTATAGTTTGCTGTAAAGTATAAAATGTGATAATAAAGGTTATCATAAAGATTAAGTAAATAAAGTCACCAATACTCATTCGTGTGTTCTCTCTCATTGAACTGTCATTGAACAAATTGCAAGGCTAATAATAAGTCTTGCCTTTCCACTTAACAAAATATAATACTGATAACAATTCATACATAACCACAGAGTTTTAAATTTCAGAAGGCAGAAAATATAAAAAAGAAACCCAGTTTCAGAAGCCATTCCATCATTCATATATATATATATATATATATATATATACTCATCATCTCATAGACTATATGCAAAATGCATTGCATTCGACCTTGCTGGAGAGGCATTCTCAAAATTTTTAAAAGTCAGTCAGACAAAAACTGTAATAAGAAAGAAATAAAAAAGATCTATCAAAGGGATATTTAATAAGAGTTGTCTAGTAAGTTCTGTCAAGATCAGTTCTAGAAAAAATTAAATCTGTCCAGGGAGGTTGAATAACCTCGACCTAAAGAGTCATACCCAGATGACAACTTGAACATGGAAGTCAATCCCAACTGGATGAAAGTGGAGAACAAGTAACAAGGAAGGTTACACAGATATGCAAGCATGTTCAGAAGTATGGAGATGAGAGACAAGATGGCTTACACAACAAGTGCTTAATAATGGAATGAAGTTGAAACAGGTGAGGTAGGGTCTTCTATGCCACCAGCAACAAAGCCATGTAAGAAAGATAGAATTTTTACAATGCTCACAATAACAAATCATTGGTTCATTTCAGAAGAAAAGAAATATATGATCTGATGTATCTCTTTTGTTATTTTTTTAAAACTTTAATTTCAATTATTTTTTGCTTATTTACATCTTACTTACTGCCTCTCTCCTGGTTACCCTCTCCCACAATTTTCCCCCATTCCCCCTTCCCTCTCCCTTTCTCTTCTGAGCAAGTGCCCGCCACCCATGTATCCCTCCACTCTGGCACTTCAAGTCTCTGTGAGGCTAAGCACTTCCTTTCCCATTGAGGCCAGACAAGGCAGCCAAGCTAGAAGAACATATCCCACATACAGGCAATAGCTTTTGGGATAGCCCCTGCTCCAGTTGTTTGGGACCCACATAAAGACAGAGCTGCACATCTGCTACATATGAGTAGGGAGGCCTAGATCCAGCCCATGTATGTTCTTTGGTTGGTGGTTCAGACTCTGAAAGACCCAAATCTCCTGGTTAGGTGACTCTGTTGTTCTGTTGGAATTCCCATCACCTTCAAAGTCTCAATGCTTTTTCCTATTCCTATATAGAGTACCCAAGCTCTATCCACTGTTTGGCTGTGGGTGTCTGTATCTCTTTGAGTCAGCTCTGGAGTCTCTCAGAGGACAACTTGCCACTGTCTGCTAACATAACAAGTATCATTAATAATGTCATGAATTGGTGCTTGACCATGGGATGGGTCTCAAGTTGGGCCTGTTATTGATTGGCTATTCCTTCAGTCACACTCCATCTCACATACCTGCATTTCTTGTAGACAGAATAAATATTAGGTTGAAAGTTTTGTAGGTGGGTTGGTATGTCTATTTCTCCACTGGGGTTTCTACCTGGCTACAGGAGTTGGCCTCTTCAGGGTCTATATCCTCAATGTAGTGAGTTACCCCTTTGATTCTTGGGTGCCTCCCTTATCCCAAGTCTCTGTATCATCCTAGAGATGTCCCCTCATCTCCTCAAACTCATCAGTTGCAGATTATCATTACTATATACCTTTTTGAATGTCACTAGGAACAATCATAATCACTTTGGCAATAAGGAAACACCAAGCTACCATGAGAAGAAAACAGACGCAAAGCAGCTAGTTCAAAGGACTCTGTCTCAATACATGGATTATACAACCCTCCATTCATCTTGAGTGCCTACAGTACATTTCTGAGCCTTGACTGTGCTGTGAAATGTGCTACATATTTACAAGTAAATAATTTACCCTTTATTTTATCAAGTATAAAAATCTGAGATTAATTTAGAGATAAAAATCTGAGGTTAATGAGAACAATCTTCCCTTTATTGCTGTTGATTTTAATAGCATTTCTGCTATTGTTTCTTCTTCTCCATGATTCTTCATGGTCCTTCCATCCTTTAGTTCTCTCTCTCTCTCTCTCTCTCTCTCTCTCTCTCTCTCTCTCTCTCT
>NW_021604618.1:14299706-14326712 GCF_004785775.1 Grammomys surdaster | reverse complement strand
TCTCTCTCTCTCTCTCTCTCTCTCTCTCTCTCTCTCTCTCTCTCTCTCTCTTTCAATTTTTTATGTCTCATTTTTATTTTTAGCGTATTTCTCTTGTTCTCTGGGAGATTTTGAAAACAAAGAAAGCAACACACTGACTTAGAGTGTTGTCTGAGGTACTTCTGCTAACATTGATCTCTCTGCCCATCTCTTATGTTTGGATACTTCTTGATCTTTATCCCTCAATTTTGTTCTATTTTCAAATAGACTTATTCTTTGGAATGCTTTTCTACTCTTACAGCTTCAAGTAATGGCAAGCTCTTTTTTATGTATCTTGTTGAGTTCTTGTATCAGAGTCATATTGTCAAGTCACAGAGAGACCGAAAGGAAGATTGGCTCTGTGGAGTAAAAGTCTGGAAGAAGTAGAGGAGGAAATAAAACATAGCCTTATTACTTTTCTTTTTCCCTTTCTTTTTTTCTGAATTTTTAGAGATGAGTAATTTTTGACTAATTTTTGCTTACAGCAAAAGGAAAGAATTACCAAGAATAAGAGGAGAAACATGACTGAAAAGACAAAGGACCAGACCATTTTAGAAAGTCTGACTTGTGTGTGTGTGTGTGTGTGTGTGTGTGTGTGTGTGTGTGTGTGTAATTGCCAGGGGAAAGCACAATTCTGTGCACTGTGCACTCAAGTCAGAAGGGCTGGAGGGTTGGTGGTCAGCTGCACAGAACAGCTGGCTTCTTAGGAGCTGTGTTAATACTGTAGTTGTTTCTGGAACCTGAAACCCGAAGGTACTGGTGACAGTTAGTGAGTACAATACTTTTTGCATTATTGAGACCTGTATTAGGATAGATCAGAAGCATTTTTGAGAATTTCAAATTTTTAGTAACCCCATTACTGGTTGTTTTACTAAGGAACCATACATCACTGGAAAAAGTAATACACAACAACCTGGAGACCATCATAGGTTTTTCTCACAAACTGGAAAAACAAGTGAATAGAGGAACAAATGTATTCAAAAAAATTTTTAACTCTAAGACATCTTTATAGCACTTTCGCTACTAGATGAATACCTAGACTGTATGTGTCCAAGCTTTCTCTCACTTGGGGAATGTCCTTTCAATGCAGCAAATGCACACAGTAAGGACCTCCACAGTCTCAAGACACTAAGTCACTCAGAAAAGTGTTAGTGGCAAAGCTGACAGAAATGAACCACACTAATAAAATGATCCTTTCTTTTAAAAAAGGTCATAAACCGCCTGTAAGACTCCAGCCTTCTTTAATACCTCAACAGGATTTTTACTCATAACTCTTCAAGTCAGAAACAAATGTCATGTGACTTGTTGCAATTTATGAGGAAAATTAAACTGACATTTGAAGCACGAGCTAAATGACCACAAGGTGGCAGTCTGTTCATGCTTAATTTCAAGGTAGCATTCGTGAGTCACCTGAGCCTTGTTTTTAAAGATGGAGAGAATTGAACAAAGTAGAAATTCAAAGACCTCAGATGTATGAAAAGTAATTTACTTCCTTTTAAACTTGTTTACTTTTATTTAAATCAATTATGATCTGTTTGTGTTCTGTGTGTATGTGGTGTGTACATTGTGTGGGTGTGTGTATGTGTGTGTGCATCTTTGTATGTGGTATGATATATGTGTGATGGTTATATGCGTATGTGTTTGTGATGTATGTGTGAGTGAAGTGTCTATGCTGATTATGTATTTATGTGGTATGTGTACATGTATGGGTGATGTGTCTATATGTAC
Organism: Grammomys surdaster; assembly: GCF_004785775.1. NCBI lineage: Eukaryota > Metazoa > Chordata > Mammalia > Rodentia > Muridae > Grammomys > Grammomys surdaster. The sequence continues at coordinate 14,324,966 of NW_021604618.1, read as the reverse complement.
ATGTTTGTGGTATGTGCAAAGTGTGTGTTGTTCTGTGTCTTATATCTGAGCCATATGTGTAGTATATGTGCATGTGTGCATGTATGTACATGTGCATGATATGTGTTGGTGTGTACAATGCGTGTGTGTGTGTGTGTGTGTGTGTGTGTTTTGTTTCCGTCTTTTTTTTTTTTTCAAAAAAGAGAAGAAAGCACAACTGGTTTACAGAGCCCATAAGTCTGTCTGGGCTGACTGATTGAGCCTGGGAGATCTCAGCCTACAATGGGACTAAGATTTCAGTCAAGAAGGGAAGCAGAACAAATCAGCTTCTGATCACAGTTGTCATTTCAACTTGGAGTTTGTTGCCCTTCACCAACAAACTTCTCTTCTGGTATGTATTTACTCCCCTTATGGTTTTAAGTAATCGAAATGTTGCCTTAGCTGTTAGTTGTTTTAAAATTTTAATTCGTTTTCTCATTTAGCATAATTTTAATGACTTTAAAGTATACTTTATTTATTTTGCTAAAAATATTAGCACAGACAAAATAGCTACATTCAATAAATGCAGCTGATAGGGGGTTTTTATTTTTATTTTTTTAAAAAGGCATGGAATCTTAGTTGTAATGTGTGCTAAATGAGGAAAGATTTTAAAACATAGCAAATCAATGGAGCAGCACAGAGCAGCACAATCAGCTTGCCCACACAGAAGAGAGCTTTCTGCTTTATAAAATGCCACAAATCAAGAGAATTACTTTGTCAAATGGGATTTGTCCCACATATAGATTTTTCTGTAATTAAAAAACTTAACTGTGTACTATATACACTTTCTACATAAAAATATCTGACACAAATGTAAACAGTTGTACAGTGCTCAGTTGTGTCCCTGTGCCACTTCTGTTTCATCAAGTACCCAAACAAGCATGGTTCGCAAAATTCTATAATCAAATGAACACTTAAAGCAGAGAGTGGGAAAGAAAAGTATAGAGGATACCATTCCACAGAGGATGAAAGACCAAATGACAAAGGAGGAGCTGTGTGAACAGTGCTGGATGAAGGGAGAAAGAGGAGGGGAGATGGAAGTGGTCCTCACCATCACCTACAGGAGTCCTTTCCTTTTGAGCTAACCACTTTCAGATCATCACCCTATATCTGCTCTACAGTTATTATTTGTCGTAAAAGCTATCACATTCTCACCATTGACTCGATAAAGGAGTAAGAGGAACAAATACCAATATTGCAATCATCTTCTCGACTGTTACAGAGAAGACTGTATACATTTTATTTAAAATTAGCCAGAAGACTGAGTTTATTGGGATGTTAAACAGCAACAAAATCATATTTTTATCTCTGGTTTCCTCTGTGAGCTTCAGAAGAAATCATACAGAATGATGCTTGTAAAATGTGATCAGATGCAAGGGTATAAAATATAACACGCAAATGCATGCATTTTGTATTTAGTATGTGCAGACACAGTGATGTGTCAAGGTATATATTAAAATAGAACTGGCTGTTAGACTAGAAATGTAAGAGTGTAGTTAAAGAATAATTTGAGTTTTCAGTGGATAAGTTTTAATGTGAAGATTTTTATAGTAAGTTAATTTTGTAGATAGATAGATCTAGATAGATAGATAGATAGATAGATAGATAGATAGATAGATAGATAGACTGAGAGATAGATAGATAGATAGATAGATAGATAGATAGATAGATAGATAGAATATGTTTTTTGTTATAGCCCAGCATGAGCTTGAACTTTGCAATCCCCAGCCTCAGCTTCCCAAGCACTAGAATAGGACCATATATTGTTCTTTAATAAATAAAAATAAATGGATAAAATGACAACATGCCAGCTGTCTTAATACAGACGGCTTATGAACAGAAGTGAAGAGGATGATTTCTTCAGAGTGCGTTACTGACTATTGAGAGAGCAGTCCCTGTGACCTCCGCTGACACTTTCTCCAGCAGCATCAGAAAGCCTTATGTTCTTACAGTTCTTATATTTCATTTGGTGCTGTGTGAGTCCCCTGTAACACTATGTGCTTTAATGCTCCACCGAGAACAACATTTTGTGAGGCTTGTATTTAGACCACTTTAACTTCAAACAGCTACAGATATCAGCATGAGGCTTCTTGGGGTAATAGGACTTAGATGTTAAAATGAAAGGCATTAGAAACTTTTAAACACAGAAGAATTTAAAATGAAAACTCTCTTCTGAAACACAATGGGATGATAAAGAAAAACTGGAGAAATATTAAATTCCCCAAATAAATACGTTCCAAAAATAAAAGTAGGGAGTTATGTCTGTCCCACTCCAACAGGTCCCCCAAGTATCAGATCTCAGGCTCCTTGGAGATTTCAAGGATGATAATAAAGTTTTGGAACCATTGAGAATATTACTTAAAGTCTTAATAGTAACTGTACTTCCCATAATGAAGTGAAGTTGAAGTTAGCCACACACAAGAGATTCCTCTGTTCTGCAATCATTTCAGCTACACTCCTGTGAAATCCTGTTGAAGAAATTCATGTTTTAATAACAGGGAGAAAATGATTTAAAACTGCTTAAGAAATGGAAGTACTGCTTTATCTTTTTCAAATTAAAGTTTAAGTTAACATATAAAAACAATGAGTTTCATGATGGCATTTCCATGCATACTTCCTTCTGGTTTGATTCCTTCCTACTCCCCATTCTCCTCACTTCCTGGTCTGTTTTTTCTCCACCAAGGCCAGTTTTGTGCTTTTCCTATTACCCCTCTGGACATGTAAAATCCTGTTTTTCCTTTTACTGCTACCCTCCTGGTTTCATATCTCTCTCTCTCTCTCTCTCTCTCTCTCTCTCTCTCTCTCTCTCACACACACACACACACACACACACACACACACACACACACAGAGAGAGAGAGAGAGAGAGAGAGAGAGAGAGAGAGGGAGAGAGGGAGGGAGCGAGGGAGGGAGGGAGGGAGGGAGGGAGGGAGGGAGGGAGGAAGAGAATGGTAGGGAAAGGGAGAGGGAGAGGGAAGGAGAGAAAGACATTCTTTTACCTATAATTTTAAACGTCGGATCCACATGTGAGAGAGAACATAAAGTACTTTCATTTTGCCTTTGGCTCAGTTTACTTGACAGAATGATTTCCAGCTCCATTCATTTTCTACTAATGCCATGATTTCATTTTTCTTTACAGATAAAAAAAATGCAATATATATGGCCAAACAATAGTTTTAAATTTTACAGTATAGTTTTAATGTCAAGGATTTTATAGTAAGCCATACATATGTGTTTGTTTTGAGACACAGGCTTATTGTATAGCCTACACTAGCTATGAATATGAAATCTGTTTTGTCTTCTCCACTGGGAAAAATATTCTTTCTTGAAATCAATCTTTATCCAGAACTCTTGCAACAATCTGGAGTAAGAATGATTTTCTAACAATATCTACCAGAGGCCAGACTTCCAATCCAGTCAAATGAAATGAAACACATTTGGAAACTTTGAAGTTCTAAAATAAGAAGATCATCCCTTTCCTCTCACATAATCACAGTTCTTTAAAGAATAAAGATTAATTCAACAATGCATTGATATTAGAGCAAAAAACTATTTTAGACACTTTGCCGAACCATTAGAGAAACTAAAACAAGAAAAGTTCATTCTGAATCCCAAGTACTTTGTAAGTCAGATCTGTAAAATAAGCATGGGGTCATATAGCACAGTGCACAACAACTGGGGTGATACAGACACAGAAGAGCCAAGAGGTCTTGGGAAAATATAGGCTTCTCTTCAAAAGCTTAAAGAAAAAGTTAAAATGGTAGGAAAGCAGAACCCAACTGAGGGAGGTGTGTGTGAGCAAGGACACAGGAGCATGAAATACTTCTGGTAAAAACAAAAGATGGAAAGATGGCAGAGCTGAAGGTGGAGATGAGTTTAATGGGAACAAAATATGTGTAAATTTCAAGGTTAGAAAAATGAAACACTCTGAGTCTTAAACTACAGATTCTTTCCCTCTCCCTCTCCCTTCCTTCTCTTTCTATCCCTCCCCACTCCTCTCTTTCATTAAGTGATGCTAAGGAGTTTTAAGCAGGAAGTACTTCCTGTTTTAAGTTTTAAATGATTTACCTGGCTACAGCAGAGAGTTAACCTGGAGGCCAAGAAACCCATTATGAAAATAATTCCAATGACAGATGTTGAAAATATGAAACTGTACATTAGTGCTAGGAAAAGAGTATGATTTGGTCACAAAATATCACAGGGATGGGCACTGGATTTTTTCCTGTAGTCAATGTCATTCTTGTCACTGCCCATGAGGAAGTTCTAAACTATTTTACTTGTAGTCCAAGAAGAACTTTATGGAGGCAGACTTGAAGATGTGTCTGCTTTGTGTGCTTGAGGTGTCAATCGTGCTCTGCACATGCAAAAGAAAAAAAAAAGAAACCTGGCCAACTCAAGGCTGAATGCTCATGTGTCCAAATGCCGCTGTATCCATCATAGTATCTTCAATACAACCAAAGAAGTGGGTTTAAAGATCCCTACTTCTATATTGGTAAATATAATCCCTCTTTCCAGCAAATTTTCCTATTGGAAGGGAATTTTGAATTTATTTAAGTTTAGTTAATGTGGTTTAATTGTAAAATGTCCCCCAAATGCTTCTGTACTTGAACATTCTGTCCTCAGCTTGGGGGAAGGAGGGATTGAGGTGAAGCCAGGGTGTGTCACTTGTGTGGGACTGACTGTTTAATAGCTTTGTGTCATGTCCTATCTATTTCCTGTTTCCTAACAGTTCATGTTCCTGCATCCGTGCCATCTAGGTCATGATAAGATAGGTTTCCTCAAACTATAAGTGAGACTTAATAACTTTTATCTCATATAACTTCAGTCTTGTCGAGCATTTGGTTATATCAATGAGGAAAACTAACATAATGCAGTAATACATGGTGAAATTCAATTGGAAGTAACTTTTTGGGTTGACATAATATCTTTCCTAATATCTGCTTTCAAGATTCCTTCCTTGTTTCCAAAACTTGTAAGTTATATTACATGTTGTTCTGGCTTCTGACTTAGTTTATAAATAGGAGGTCAAGTTCTATTAGGTCAAGGTTCAGGTGCCCTTTCAACTCTGATGTTGTTGGTAGGATTTTACCTGAAAGTACTTATACCATAAAAAAACAACAAACCAACCAAACAAATAAACAAACAAAAAAACCACAAATGAATAGTTTTTTGATCCTACAACTTGCTTAAATAATTTTTCTAGCACGTCATCCCCATATTACCACCTTCTTTAGAATGCTTCCAAATAATCACAGCAGGGAAAATAATGAAGAAAAAGAAAAGGTCAGGCAGAGACAAGAAGCAAAATCACATAAAATCCCAGACAATGGAATGAAGCAAGGTAAACTTGATTTTTCTGAGGAGAAAAAGCCTCTGAGGAGGCTTTGTTCTGGAGAGGAGCTGTGGCTCATCCTTCCATCCACTTTTCCTGATTTTTCTTCTCATCTATTTACTCTTTATTGTCATGTCATGTGTATAGGTTTTTAAGGCCAGGTTCTTGTTGACAGTTAATGCCCAGAAAGAATACCACAAAAAGTTGGAATTTCAGATGCTGGATAGGATATAAACTGGTGTTTGCAGTGGTGAATGATGCTATTCCACAGAGTGCATGTCACACAAGCAGACATTCAGAGCACGAGTGGAGAGCAGTTAGCTTCAGAGCTTATGCAATTAAGAAATACAGATTTGGGGTCTGCTGTCTTGTTCTGTAGTATATGACCTAATCTTTTTTTTTTCACTTCTCTATCAAATATTAGCCCATGCACTCCTCAACACCTCCTGTGACGATGACAAACATTGGACTTCCTCTTATTTAGCTAAAGCTTTCTCATCATTAACTGAAATTGATCTGCCTATAGTCAACTTTATTTTCTCTCCTTCTCTCTTTTCTTACATAAAGTAAGAAAAATATCTTTTACTCTTGATATTTTTTTCTAACATTGTAGAGATGATAATATAATTTCTTTATGTTCTGTCTTCCTTAGGAAACTTTTTCCTTGTTCTAAAAATCTTTTTTAATTGATTATTTTATTTATTTACATTCCAAATGTCTAAAATTCTTACAACATGCAGCTAGCTGCAACCAACCTGTTTACACTCCTATTTCTCATACCACTCGTAAGTAAACACAATTCTTTTAAAAATATTTTAAAATCCAGGTGTTAAATAGATATTTAAAATAGAATACAAACAAAATGCATTGTTTTAAATTGTGTACATAGAGTTTCTATGCAAAAAAAAATCACTTTTCTATTTTACGCTGTAGCCTTGCAAAACTACTTACACTCATATAACCACAGTTAAAATTTCACAGAATATATAAATCAAGCTAGCCTTGAAACAATATCTGAAACCTACACCAATTATCACTGTGGAGAAATGATTACCAGTGAGGTTTCAGTTGACTGCCACTCATGGGTCACATTATAGCTTGGTGTCTGCTGCTGTGCCCAAGCTCCCCTGCTTTCTTGCTCTGCCTTTTCGTGTTCATTTACAAACCAAAAGAAAACAAAAAAAGAAGAAAATGGTGTAGCTGGAGGTGTAGCTGAGCTTTATTCCCCTAGTTTCACTGGTGAGAAGCCTACTTTTCCTTTTGATATTTGCTTATGCAAGAGCATGTGTGCACATTTGTGCTCGCACACACACATACACACACACACTCACGCACAATTTTTTCAAATTATAAATATTTCTTACAAGCTTAGCATGCTGTTCTTTGCAAGTCTCTGTTCTTAGGGAGTATTTAAAGCAGATTCTCAGTTACAAGCCCAGTTTGTCCCTTAGTATTCTCTGGTCCACAAAGCACTTCACTGATGATGAGTTGATTTAAAAATCAAAAACAAAAACAAACAAAAAAGCAGAGCAATCATGAGCCCCTGTGAACAAAGGGACGGTCACCAAAAAAACACACCCTTTGTATACTGTTTCAGTGGGCTTACTTTGATGGACTAAGGTGTTCCTATCATATCATCCACAAATAGTGATACCTCGACTTCTTCCTTTCCAATTTGTATTCCTTTGACTTCCTTTTGTTGTCTAATTGCTCTAGCTAGAACTTCCAGTACTATTTTGAATAACAAGGGAGAGAGTGGGAAGCCTTGTTTTGTCCTTGATTTTAGTGGAATTGCTTCAAGTTTCTCACCATTTAATTTGATGTTGGCTGTTGATTTCCTATATATTGCTTTTATTAAGTTTAGGTTTGTGCCACGAATTCCTGATCCCTCCAAGACTTTTACCATGACGGGGTGTTGAATTTTGTCAAAGGCTTTTTTAGCATCTAATGAGATGATCGTGATTTTTTTTCTGTGAGTATATATATATATATATATATATATATATATATATATATATATATATGTATGTATGTATTTGATGGATTTCTGTATATTGAAACATCCCTGAATTCAGGGATGAAGCCAACTTGATTATGGTAAATAAACATTTTTATATGTTCCAGGATTCAGTTTGCTGCAATTTTATTGAGTATTTTTGCAGCAATTTTCATAACCAAAATTGGTTTGAAGTTCTGTTTCTTTGTTTAGTCTTTGTGTGGTTTAGGAATAAACGTAACTTTGGCCTCATAGAATGAATTAGGTAGTGTTCTTGTATTTCTATTTTGTGGAATAGTTTAAGAAGTGTTGGTATTAGCTCTTCTTGCAAAGTCTGGTAGAATTCTGCACTAAAACCATCTGGCTCTGGGCTTTTATTGGTGGGAAGGTTTTTAATGATTTCTTCTATTTACTTAGGGGGTATGGGACTGTTTAGATAGTTAATTGGTCATGATTTAATTTTGGTATGTGGTATCTGTCTAAAATGTCATCCATTTCATCTAGATTTTCCAGTTTTCTAGAGTAAAGGCTTTTGTAGTAAGATCTGATGATTTTTTGAATTTCCTCAGTCTGTTGTTCTATCTCCTTGTTTTATTAATTTGGATATAGTCTCTGTGTCCTTTAGTTACTTTAGCTAAGGGTTTATCTATTTTATTGATTTCCTCAAAGAATCAGCTGTTGATTTGTTGATTCTTTGTGTCTTTCTCTTTGTTTCTAATTGTTTGATTTCATTCCTGAGTTTGATTATTTCCTGAGATGACTCTCTTGGGTGTGTTTGCTTCTTTTTGTTCTAGGGCTTTCAGGTGTACTGATAATTTGCTAGTGTACGATCTCTCCAATTACTTTATAAGGGCACTTAGTGATATGAATTTTCCTCTTAGCATTGTTTTCATTGTGTCTCATAGTTTGGGTATACTGTGTCATTGTTTTCATTGAATTCTTTAAAGTCTTTAATTTCTTTCTTTATTTCTTCCCCAACCAAGTTATCATTGAGTAGAAAGTTGTTCCATTTCCATGGGTATGTTGGCTTTCTGTTGTTTTGTTGTTATTGAAGTCTAGCCTGAGTCTGTGTTGATCTGATAGGAGGCATGGGATTATTTCAATCTTCTTGTATCTGTTGAAGCTTGTTTTATGTCCAAATATATGGTCAACTTTGCAGAAGGTATCATGAGGTGCTGAGATGAGAATATATTCTTTTGTTTTAGGGTAAATGTTCTGTAGATATCGTTAAATCCATTTGGTTCATAACCTCTATTAGTTTTACTGTGTCTCTGTTAAGTTTCTGTTTCAATGATCTGTCCATTAGTGAGAGTAGGGTGTTGAAGTTTCCCACTATTATTGTGTGAGGTTCAAGGTGTGTTTTGAGCTTTAGTAAACTTTCTTTTACAGATGTGGGTGTCCTTGCATTTGGGGAGTAAATGTTCAGAACTGAGAGTTCATCTTGGTGGATTTTTTTTTTCCTTTCAAGGGTATGAAGTGTCCTTCTCCATCTTGCTTGATAACTTTTGGTTGAAAGTCTATTTTACTGCATATTAGGCTGGCTACTCCAGCTTGTTTCTTGGGACCATTTGCTAGAAAGCTTTTTCCAGCCTTTTACTCTGAGGTAGTCTTTGTCACTGAAGTATGTTTCCTCTATGCAGCAAAATGCTGGGTCCTGTTTTCACATCCAGTCTGTTAGCCTATGTCTTTATATTAGGAAGTTGAGTCCATTGATGTTGAGAGATATTAAAGACCAATAATTGTTGGTTCATGTTATTTTTGTTGTTAGAGGTGGTATTATGTTTGTGTCTTTCTCTTCTTTTGGGTTTGATGTGAGATGATTAATTTCCTGTTTTTTCTTTGGTGTGGTTTTTGTTCTTGTGTTGGAGTTTTCCTTTTAGTATCCTCTGTAGGGCTAGATTAGTAGAAAGATATTGTTTGAACTTGGTTTTGTCGTGTAATATCTTGGTTTCTCTATCTATGGTAATTGAGAGTTTTTCGAGTATAGTAGTCTAGGCTGGCATTTGTGTTCTCTTAGGTTCTGTAATGAAATCTGTCCAAGAACTCCTGGGTTTTAGAGACTCTGTTCAGAAATCTGGTATAAGTCTGATAGGTCTACCTTTATATGTGACCTTTTTCCCTTATTGTGTTTAATATTCTTCTTTGTTCTGTGTATTTAGTGTTTTGATTATTATGTGATTTTCTTTTCTGGTCTAGTCTATTTGGTGTTCTGTAGGCTATGCTGTATGTTTATGGACATCTCTTTCTTTAGGTTAGGGAAGTTTTCTTCTATGATTTTGTTGAAGATGTTTCCTGCCCCTTTTAACTGAGAGTCTTCATTCCTATTCCTATTATTCTTAGGTTTGGTATTTTCATTGTGTCTTGAATTTCCTGGATGTTTTGGGTTAGGAGCTTTTGCACTTTGTATTTTCTTTGACTGTTGTGTCAATATCTTATATGACATCTTCTATGCCTGAGATTCTTTATTATCTCTCATATTCTGTTAGTGATGTTTGCATCTATAACTCCTGATCTCTTTACTAGAATTTTCAGCTCCAGGGATGCCTCCTTTTGTGATTTCTTTATTGTTTCTACTTCCAGTTTTAGGTCCTAGACAGTTTTGTTCAATTCCTTCCACTGTTTGATTGATGTTTCCTATATTTCTTTAAGAGATTTATTTATTTATTTCCTCTTTAAGGGCTTCTACCTGTTTACCTGTGTTCTCCTGTATTTCTTTATGGAAGTTATTTATATCCTCTTTAACGTCTTTGTCATCCACATAAGATGGAATTTTAGGTCAGAATCTTGCTTTTGGGGTATATTAGGGTATCCACTTCTCATCATGGTGGGAGAACTGGGTTCTGATATTGCCAAGTGGCATTGATTTCTGTTGCTTATGTTCTTGCACTTGCCTCTCCCCATTTGTGTATCTCTGGTGTTAACTGGCCTTGTTGTCTCTGACTGGATCCTGTACCTCCTTGTTGGCAGATGGAACTCTGTGTGCTTGGTTAGAACAGGCCTACTGGGAGGCAAACAGTGCTGTCTCTGGTTAGGCAGGCCTCCTATGTCCCTAGTTAAGGCATACCTCCTATGTCCCTGGTTACAGCAGATCTCTTGTGGCCCTGGTCACAGCAGACCTCCTGGGAGAGAGTCTGTCTCTGGGTTGTGGGAAAGGGACAGGAGCACCCTATCTGCCCCAGGTGGAGTTGCAGACCAGAAGGAAGTTCTGTGTTCAGCAGGGCTGATAGGTCCTGAGCCCTCTAGGCTCTATGGGGGTCCCAGCTAGGGAAGATATTAGGGCATGGATGGGGAGGGGTTCACCTGTGACCCTGGTTATCACAGACCTCCTGGGGTTGTAGGAGTGCTGGAGCGCCCAATCTGCCCTGGGCATAATTGCATACTGGAAGACAATGTAGAGTTTTAAAAACAAAGTCTTAGTGAGAAAAAAAAGTCACTCAATCTCTCTGGAAATACTTGTTCATGAGGATTAAATGTAGTTTTGTCATCTAAATAACTAGACTTAGCTTGTTCATACCTCATTTTAGTTTTGGCTTATTTTTATTATTTTTGTTTTATATAATTTATAGTATTGTCTTAGGAAATTAGTTAGGAAATTTCTATTCCTGCACAAATATCATGACCAAGAAGTAAGTTGGCGAGGAAAGGGTTTATTCAGCTTAAATTTTTATGTTGCTGGTCACCACCAAAATAAGTCAGGACTGAAACTCAAGCAGATCAGGAAGCAGGAACTGATGCAAAGGCCACGGAGGGATGTTACTTACTGGCTTGATTCCCCTGGCTTGCAAAGCTTGCTTTCTTATAGAATCCAAGACTACCAGCCCCAGGATGGCACCACCCACAAAGGGTCCTCCCCCCTTGATCACTAATTGAAAAAATGCCTTACAGCTGGATCTCATGGAGGCATTTCCTCAAGGAAGGCTCCTTTCTCTGTGATACCTCCAGCTTGTGTCAAGTTGACACAAAACCATCCAGTACAAGTATCTACTATTTTTCCAACAAATTAATATTTTTCATCAAGAATAGATTGCATTCTGGTGTATAAAATCTTAGAATTAGTAAATAATATACATTTGGGATAAAATGTGTTTGACTTGTTGCCTAGGATCACTTTGGTAAGCAGAGTAAAAAATGTAGTTAAAAATAGCCTATAATTTATATATTTAATTTCCAATTAAATATGGCAGTATTCAACAAATATGGCCTAAGGGAACACTAGTTGCTGTACCCTGTTGCAATCTTCTCCCCCATTTTCCATAACAGACTAACAGGTTTCCTTGTGAAAGTATTGACTTACGGTTATCTTTTAATGAAACATAGAAAATATATTTTATTTATTTATTAGCACATGGCTCTTCATACCTGATGAGTCAATATTAATGCATTATCATTTATTTACTTAAGAAGTGTATTGTAGGGCCCTGAGCGAGCAGGAGCCCGGAGCAAGTTGGGGTCAGGAGTGAGCTGGGGCTGAAGCGAGCAGGAGACAGGGCTGGAGCAAGAGGGAGAGGAGAAAGGGGGAAAAAGAAGTATATTGTAAGCTAGACATAAATTCATGTGAAATATTAATTAGTTATTATGAAGTTTCCACTAATTTTACACAGGCATCCAACATTTCAGTGGATCCCACTGACATACACCATTCTAAACCTATATTTCCTGTATTCACTTCTTTGAGTTCAAAACATCCCTATGTTGTAGATATCATGTATATTTCCCTCTCAAGTCCAGAACTGGCTAACTGAAAAAAAATTGAAAATGCAACAAATTTGCTTTATCTACTTTCAAGATGTTGACAGTCTCCACAAGGTTAAAACTAGTCTTTGCAAAGCCTATTAAGATGTTGAAATATGAATTTTTCTTTAGGTTGCAAAAAGTCTACTTTTATCACATATAATTATTCTGCTGTCATAAACATGTCATGGAAATACACAGAACAGGTTCTTGAGTGAAAATATTTTTTATTCCACTCTAAGGAGATATGACATAATGACTAGAAGTTACTGGAAGGTTTTACAGATTAGTACTGTATAGATAAGATTAAAAAATATAATACAAAATTTGAAGTTCTAGCTAGAGCAATAAAACAACTGAAGGAGACCAAGGGGATAAAATTGGAAAGAAAGAAGTCCAAGTATTATTATTTGCAGATGACATGATAGTATATATAAGTGACCTTAAATATTCTACCAGGGAACTCTTATGACTAAAAATCATTTTCACTGAAGTAGCTGGATATCTCAAAAAAAAATTACATAGCTCTTCTACAAAAAAAAAGTCAAAAGACTGAGGAAAACACCAGGTAAACAACATGCTTCAAAGTAGCCACAAGCAATATAAAATATCTTGTGTTAAATTTAACCAAGTAAGTGAAAGATTTGTATGAGAAAACCTTCAAGTCAATAGGATTAACCTACTTCTACTTTCAGGGGAATACACTTCATCCATGTATGGCAATAACTAACTGGTAATTATTAGAGGAGATGGTATCTAAGTTGTGAAGAAATGAGTACATAACAACTCAAGTTAGGTCTGCAATATAGCCAAGACTCTCACCTGAGAAAGGTTGTCTTCTTTCTCACTCTGTCTTGAACTTTCTGAATTGTAAAATTGAAGCTGCAGTTAATTCTTTCATTGTGCTTTGAGTACTAACTGAAAGAAAGCCACAGAGAGCAAAACTAAGAAATGGAAATAGGTAAATGGAGAATGAGAATCTTTGAGTAGTGGCTTTTGGTTGTGATGTTTTGAAGATACATGATCTGGTATCTGTCTGCAATGACTGGACTTCCTTTGTTCTCTATTATGAACTTTTAATTAGCTTTATCAATTGTAACAGTCCAGACTAATTCAGTCATTGTGACAGCGCAAGAGCTATCATTAATTACGATGCTTAGAAATTTACTCAAACTGACTTCTCTACAATCTACATATAAGATAGATAATAAGTAAATAGACAGATGTATTTTCCAGGGTACTTGAAACTTAGTGGGTATTTGTTTCATGCATTTTTGTTTCATCTACATAATGTTTATGAAGTGGTACTTTATGAACTTGATTTAAAAATCTACTAACAGTATGACATACACCATTCTAAACCTATATTTCCTGTATTCACTTCTTTGAGTTCAAAACATCTCTATGTTGTAGATAGCATCAACAGTCTCCCAATTTTTTTTGTTTTGTTTTGTTTTTTGTTTTTGTTTTTGTTTTTGTTTTGAGAAAAGTAAAGAGAAATAAAGATGACAACAACCTTCTTTAATGCAATGGTGAAAAGTGAGCCCAGATATATACCCAGACATTCTAGAGCCATGAACCATGCTCATTATTAGGACTATCCCTAGGGTGACATCTGTAGACTATTAGGGTTCTTCAAATCCCCAAGGTCAATATCATTTTCTCAATACTACTATAGCATTATTTATGTCTTTTTACATAATATTTGTAACAATAATATAATAGCAAAACAATAATAGAGGGCAAATAGCTGCTTTAACAAATAACATGCAAGCCATGAAATAACTAAAAAGTCCAAAATGTCCTTAACCAAATATTAGCACAGCTGACTACATTAAGTCTCATCATCAACTCCCGAGTTCTGTATTTTTAAATATTCTGTGTATGTTGGAGTGAATATATAAGATCATTCATTCTATGTATAAAGTTAGGCCTTTCCTAAAAGAAAGACACTTATGTGATGTGGGAGATAATCTACTTGCCCCTCTCAAACACTCTCCCTTCCTCATCATTTTTGTCTTTTTCCTTTTGTCAGCACACTACATGAGAGATGAAGTATTAGCTTCTGAGCTTGGCTTATTTTATTCAATATTAATCTCTTATTTCAGCCACTTTCCTAAATATTACATGATTTCATTCTTTATGAAGGAATAAATTCCCATAATCTCTATATAAGCCATATTTTCTTTATCCATTCATCTATTGGTGTGCACCTAGACTGATCTTGTAATATGACTATCATAAAACCATGCATGTGTGCAAGTACCTCTTTTAAAAATCACTTGCCAAAACTTTTGGTGTAGTATCAAGGAAAAATGAGTGCAATGTTTTACTTTTTTCACATAATTAAACAAAAATAGAATATTCCAACAAATTAACACAAAATTGTGCATGATAATATAGCCCCCTATTAGCAAGCCAGATGTTAAGGGGATTTCAAAAAATGTATAATGCCTTTTATTGTTCTTATTGGCTTTTTGTTCTAGAAAAATAGATTAAAAACAAAATAAAATAAAATATTCTGTGACTCAGTTTGTAATGGGTTGATCATATTATTTTAAAATAATAAAATAGTCTTGAATTTTTTCTGCCTTTAAGATAACAAATGTCAATAAATAAAAATATATGTTGGCTGGCCATGAAAGCTGCCTTCAGGAAGAACAGTTACACTGGGAGGTGGAATTGCACTGTGTATAGGAAAATCCATGGAACTAAAGAGCATTATACTAAGTGAAAAACAGGCAAGATTCAGACAGACAAAGATTTCATGTTTTCAATCATGTGTAACCTGGAATAATAGAAGAAAACTATGGAAGTAACAAGGAGAGTATTCAAGATGTAGAAAAATAAAAGAAAAGGGGGGGCATAGTGACACGAAGTGATGAAAATGACTATGATCAAAGAATATGTCATGCTCATGTAGAAATATAATGTTTGAATGCTTCACTCAAACAATTGATGTAAGCTTTCTTTAAAAGGATGTGTTATCCATAGTGCACCACAGGCTAAAGAAAATGGTGATTTGTGAATATGGAACAGTTGAGAAGAATGTAGCAAGCTTGGACTAGATTATAGAACTGTGTCATTCCAAAGCTATGCTCACTCTCCCCATAAACCACAACTGGTTTCTCTTAGGTCAGTCATGCTCAGCCCTTGGACTCATCCATCTGGAAAATGGAGTGGAGGTTGACTTGATTCTTCCTGACCAAGGGTTCTGTGTTCATCTGGTTAGCAGGTTCACTAGGAGTTAACAGACTGTCTCTGTGCCAGGAAACTGTTGTTTTGAGTAGTAGGGAAAGGGTTGGGATTGACTTTCACAGGAAGAAGACTTAAATGGGACCTATAAATTATATAGCTATTTTTCTATACCTAGGCACCCATCTGGAATTTTTCAAAATAAATTATTTAGGCCAATTTTACTGTGGTTGTGAATATTACATAGTGCACTGTGGTCTCTGAAGTATGTGCCTGTTGCTGAGATGGCATTTTTGAAAAACTGCTATGAGCAAGTAATGACAGTGGCAGTTCCCAGGGAAAGTCTGCTCTCATTCCCCACTCCCCGAGAGGCTCCTGTGGGGCTCCACAGTGGAACACTAACCACCAGCTGTGTAGAGGAAAGGGAAACATTCTGCATTATTTCATCCAATGATGGGATTTCCTTATTTTTCCTAAAGTCAGAAAGTAATAGATCATCTTCCTTCTGGAGAGTACCTCTGCAACACAGTAACTGAATGAACTCAGAGCACAGAGAATGAGTCAGTAACACAGAGCAGGCTTCCACATGGAAGATAGACCTCAAAGGTCAAGATTTCTACAGGGTCAGCATGACACAAACAACTGGGGGACTAGGGAAATTCAGCAGCCTACAATTTGATTCATAAATCACGTCTCTGATTTACAGCCTTACATTTAAAGGAGCCTGGCCTTATAGCTACATGATGTGGACAGCAAACCACAGGACTTTCCCATCTGCATAGGAATCATAGGCATATTCCCATCATAGGCAATGTGACAACTTACTTCTGGCTTCCTTATGTAACATTTTTCCTCATAAAAAGGTAATTATTGTCAGAGTACCTATTATTATCTCTATGTAAATAATTCAAATCTTCAGTCCTAATTCTGCCCCTTTCATAGTTATTATCTTTTGTATATGTCTGTTACATATCGTATCGAGTAGCTATGTATTCAAAATCAAACCACATATCCAAAATTAATTCCATGACAGCTCCCTCAGTGTTGATGTAATTTCCTGTACTTCCATTTCTTCATCTGGCTGCTTTTATTTTCCAGTTTAAGAGGTCAAAATTTTATTGCCCTGTCAGTCCTGAAAATAACAATTTATAAATGACTAGAGCAGCTGAGAGGTAAGCCTGAGATAGGTATACCAAGAGAGTGCTTGCTTAAATCATAGCATTGTAAGAGGATCTGAGAACTTGACCTGTAATCATGTGAGCTTGGTTCTCAGTCTTAGGACAGAAGAGTTGCAAAGAAACAGTTCTCAGATTAGACACCTTAAAACAAGATCACCTTAATGGAAGACCCCTATGAAGAAGTTCATGAATCACAACTCAATAAACTCCTTGGAATAGAATATAACTGTGCTTTCATGCATACATGCGTGTGTGTGTGTGTGTGTTTGTGTGTGTGTGTGTGTACATGCATACATACACATATATACATATATAATATATAATGCATTATATATATAATATACATATATAAATGTATTTTCATCCCTCTCTATCTACCTTCTCCCAATTCCCTCTTGCCCCATCACAATCATTCATAAAGCTCTTTCCCCAATTTTTAAGTTTGACTTTTTAAATGTCCTATAGAGATTAATTGGGGCCATATGGAAGATCCTGAGTTTGGGACTAACCATCAGTACCTGATGGGACATCAGTAGGTACGCAATTTTATACTGCACTTTCCTACTCTCCTGAATCTGTTGATTGCCAAAATATCAGCACTATGTGGTATGATTTCATGGGTCCCTTCCCACTCCATAGCTGAATGTTAAGAAGGCCCAACTTCTGTGGACTCTTTGTTCAACTGTTGACTTTGTCATTATGGTATCCATATCCTGCTTAGAAGATGATATTTTACAACCCCACTTCCCACCCTGGAGCTTACACATACTATCTGCACCTCTTCCACAACATTCCGTGTGCGTTAAAGGAGCAGTATAAATGTCTCCCCAAGGACCAAGTCCTCATTAGTATTCTATCATCTCCATCTTGTACAGATGTGGGTCTTTACATTCACTAAAAGGAGGGTGTCTCTATTTAAGTGTTAGATCAGCTTCTGTCCATTGGTATAAACATACATATTGAGTATATCATTTAACTTAGGGATTGTTTTTATAATATTCTTTAGTTCTATGCGGTAGGCTAAGTTGGATTTTTTTCAGGAGAAGAGGGTAAGAGAGCTTAAATTAACCTGTTTATTTGCTTGTTTGTTTATTTGTTTATTTTAAATCAGAAGAATCCAACATCAGATAGCTAGTATGCAAATATATCAACATTTTCTTGATGGATGATTGATGTGGAAGGGCCCACTCTATTATACAGACATATTGTGTTTTTACTTATTTCTATCTCAGACCATTGTATTTAGCTTGTAGTAGCATAAATTGTTTTTGTTTTGAATCAGAAATAAAACTTGTACATATTTGTGGCTATCAGATTGGCTCAGTGAGTAAAAGCCCTGCTTCATACATTTCCAACCCAAGGACAGTCCTTAGAACTTAAGGTAGAAGGTGAGAATTAACTCCTGAAAATTTCCCTTTGACCTCTGTACACGTTCCTTTGTATGCACATACCTGATCACATGTATACAATAATAATAATAACTAATAATAATAATAAAACAAGAAAAATTTACATGTTTATGTTATAAAATATATTGCCTTGACATTTGTCTGCACTATAGAATTACTGCATAAAACTAACTTATACTTTATTTTACCAACATCATTTTCCAGTGAAAACACTTAAAATTTCTTCCCTAAGTAATTCCCTGAAATTTAGAGTCCATGAATAAATGTGCACATTTAAAAATACAATAGATGTGAAGATGTAAAATATAGTGTGTGAATCAGGACTTTTCCAAAGTATTTCATGTAGTATTTAGTGGTTTCTCTCATGTATATTCACAATGTATGAATAACATGAACATTCTCATATGCAGAAAATGTTTTATTTTATTTTATTTTATTTTATTTTATTTTATTTTATTTTATTTTATGGCATAAAAGTGACATCAAGTTTCTAAGAGGCTGAGATCTGCAGAATCTGATGGCAAAGACTAAAGGAACAATTTTACAATTACATAAATCTTGGCAGAATTTCATTACAGTTTCTAGGCAATATTAGTTTTTGGACAGATGGTACAAAAACTAGAGTAATTTCTCATCCTAACTTCATTGCTCTGTTGCTCAATTATTCCAACAAGGTCCCATTTTTTAACCTATATGTTGAAACAATATTCTATGTTAACCTCCACTCTGTCAAAATTTCCTTCAAACACCTGACTTTAAAAAGAGTGCAGGTGCCGGGCGGTGGTGGCGCACACCTTTAATCCCAGCACTTGGGAGGCAGAGGCAGGCGGATTTCTGAGTTCGAGAGTTCGAGGCTAGCCTGGTCTACAGAGTGAGTTCCAGGACAGCCAGGACTACACAGAGAAACCCTGTCTCGAAAAACCAAACCAAACCAAAAAAAAAAAAAAAAACCCAAAAAGAGTGCAGGTGCATAGAGATCCCTGAAATAATTCTTTATGTGTATTTATATTTTAGCCCATGTTAAAAAAAAAAAAAGGACACCTTGCCCTTTAAGTCTACTTATGTTGCTGTTACTTTGCACTTCAAATTTCATAATTTCCTGTCATGGACATTCATCTACTACATTATCCTCAATCATAGATATTATGGGGGAGGGACATCCAGAAGTTTCCCTAATTCTTTGCTTCTGCGAACACTGTTTTAATCAAATCCTTTCATGGATTTGTAGAAAAGTATGTGGATCTTATTTCTTGGTAAAAAGCAAGTCCAAAAACCTAGATCTGATTATGAATAAAGGAATAAACTATAGCTGTGGGATTTGGTACAAAGGGCACTTGAAATATAGAATCTAATACAGCATATGCATATTATCACTCAAGAGAAATCACAGTAATAAAAACTAGATATGAGGCAATTGTTCTACAAGTATAGAAAGTGGGGTGTAGAGTTCAACTCCAGAAAACAGAAAGGAATAAGTATATTACAATTAACATCCTCTTCTCAATCCATCAATCAGGAGGAAGTAGGCTTGGCCAGGTCTTGTCAACAGTGGATTTTATACAGAAACTACTTAAATCCTTGAGCATATGTGAGCTATATTTCCTCAGACCTTGAATTATACACATTGGGCAATGAGAATATTGTAGCATGACTTCTAGAAGAAGAAATCCTTTGAGGATTTCCCCCAAAGTGGGTGCAAAACACTCTTACATTAGTTGAGGAGATACCTGAGAGCAGTTTCCTCATTTTCATAATCTAGTTAGTTCCTAAGTCTACCTTTAAATAGTAAACTACATCAATAATTAAAAGATATTAGATTGTTTGCAAGAGTTTTACACTGACTTATCTAAAGTTCATGGTGATGCCGATTTGAGGACCACACCTCAGCAATATGGAGCAGTAAGCATATGATAAATGTAGATGTCACTTCAGTCACTACAGTACATGACCTGCTAGAGAAAAATGAACTCAACTTAAAACCAAATGAGAAGAGAAGTAATGCCAACTGTTGGCCATAGAGAAATAGCGTGATTCAGTAAAATCCATAAAAGGGAAACATTCAAATTGGCTTGTTTATAAAACTACACAATCCTCTGGAATCTTGAACTTGTGGACCATTTAAATGTCATTTCTAATGGAAGAGCTTGTCACTACCTTTATAATTCTATAATTCCTTCTCACATGTGGAGAGAGTGGGCACAGATTATACTGTCCCACCAAGCATGCCAGTGTTATGGTAAAGTCAACATATTTTATAAACATACTCATTAAATCTTGATGCAGGAATACAGTTCTACATTCCGTAGCTATTGAATATTGTCACTGTGATGTAGAATTTAAAATACTCTTTCAGATAGTTTGAGAAAGTGTTTTTAAAACACCTGGGACATTGAATTAATTAAAAACATCTTTTGTGATAGAAATACTTCTGGACCAAACGTACTAAGATCCAGGGAAGTTATAGAACTGTGGATATGAGTTTAAGTTCCACATCTCACCACCCAGCTACATAGGTCTCAGTTTTCTCAAGTGTACACAGAAGATGCAGGTTCTTACTATCCCTCAGTAGAGACAGTACAACATAAAAGTAGGGATTCAGGTCTAAGACTCAGACTTAATTCTGTATTTGAAGATGTGTTTGCACACAATGCATCTGAATATTCTTCACCTTAAAACTCACCATTGGAGAACACCACAAGAATAATGAGGATCAGAAGTCAAACTGCTAATAAGCATAGGATCCTATCCATCCAGAGCTGACCACTTATAGTGCAATATATAACTGTGTCTGTCCCAGGCCAACCAACAGATTGTCCCACAATCTAACTGAAGAAACAAGTTTGCCCAGCAAGATTCCCTATCAGCTTCAATCTTAGGCTGAGCAATGCATCCATTTTGATTATTTGGTGTGTTAGAAAACTAATAACTAAACATTATAGCCTCTGGATCCACCAGGAGAAAGACACAGCCCTCTCCGGCCCCTTGTTAACCAGTCTGGGCTCTGTCTTCATGGAAGCCCAAGGAAATGGTGGTGTTTCTTTCTGTCACTTCCATAGATCTTTTGCCACATCTTCTCAAAAGACAGAAACAAAGTATAGTGAAGCTGAAATTGAATTTCCACTAGTAAACTTTTTTGAAGTTGTGTGGTTTGAATAGGCCATAGGAAGTTAGGAAGTTTCTATTAAAACACCATTGTAACAAATAAAAGATAAGACGCTAACAAAGTTCAAGTCCAAGTTCCATTGCTAAAATGTTCTGTAAAATAACTGTTCATCTCTAATAAATTGTTTAAATTTTATGTACTTACCTTCATTATTTTTAAATGTTCATAATGGAGGCTGGAGAGATAGAGCAGCAGTTAAGAGAGCTTTGCTGTTCTTCTAAAGGACCAGAATTAGGTACCAGCACCTTTATCAAATGTGTTACAGGAACCTAAAACTCCAGCTCCAGAAGATCTGAAGCCCTCATCTGGTCTTCACATGTGCATACATCATAAAGACACATGCATTCAAGTAAAGACAAAAAATAAATCTTTTGATTTTAACAATAATCAAACAACTAACCTATAGTGAGCCCTTGCTGAGAACAGCATAGTTCATATGATATTATTATTTTAAGCCTCAGAATAACATATGTGGTCGGTAACTTCTCATTCTCTTACAATGAAAAAAGTAAAACTCAAAGAGATTAAGTGTAATATATTTTCCTTTCTCTTGATTAAACAAAACTAAAGGAAATCCAGACGTTTGACTTTATTGTCTTACTCCAAAACATATGCTCTTAAACACCATCCCACCACACACACAAACACATACTATATTCTCATTCTCATTGTATATTATTCTCATAATGTCAAGCAGGCATCTAAGAATAGGAATCTTCTTCTTTTAAAAGAGCATTAACATATTTACAGTCAACTACCTTGTTAAGAGTATCTCAGTGATATAAGGAATGTGTTTTTCATATCTCTGTGATATCTTCTATGTGGGTCAAACCACAACATTCCATCAAGCATCCCATCTCCTAGAAACTTTGAAAGAACAACTGGCTCTGGAATTTGTAAAACTGGTTATATTATTTGTGGTCAAAATGTAACCCTTACAGATGATGAAATTCTGTATGTTCAAGACTAGCAGAGAAGATATTTTACCCTGGAGAAGGGGCTGGGTAAAAAAAAAGAAATATACTTCAGAGATTGCACTGTGTAATGACAAACAGCTGCCACGTGAGCATTTGTTTTGACTGACTGTGGAATCCACATATGCACTGAGTTTCTCGTGTTTGGGGTATTTAACTTTTTGGGCATGCCTTGTAAGCCTCTGGCATTATTTCCGTGATGGAATTTCTCTCAGTGCAAATCCTTTATCCAAGTCATCTCTAATTAAAAAAGAGATTCACTAAGACCTTAAGGAAAACACTTGACTATTAAAGAGAATGACTTTGCTGATATCTTCAGTAATTTAAAGTAAAAAAGGAGACTTACTGTCAGTGTATGTGTAGAGGAGAAGAATAGATCTCTCCAAGAATAGATTGCTCACATTGATATTTAGGCACAGTGATAAAACTAAAACCCTAAAATAGTGCTTTAATCATACTAGTTTATAGACCAGTTGTGTGTGTTGCTTGCCTAAAAGTCCTGGAGTGGTTACTTCAAAAATAAACACAGCATCTGTGGGGCAGCACTAATATTTACTTGCTAAGATTGGCCTCTATCAGCCGGTTTTTTGTTTGTTTGTTTGTTTAGTTGGTTGATTGGTTGATTGGTTGATTGGTTGGTTGGTTGGTTGGTTTTGGTCAATGCTATGTTCCAAACTGAGTCATCCATTTTTTAATAGGCACTTGCAACAAGGCTCATTGAGTAATTTCAATGACTGTACAACTTGATAGGCAAATTGAGATCCATACAAGGAAATCACAGCGATGACTAGAATACAAACTGCAAGAGTGAGCGGAACAGCAGAAAATGTGCTGCAGAGGTGCAGGTGGAGCACAGAGGAGAGTCCACATAAGGATGTTTCACCATGGAATGGAAGGAGGACCACGGAAGCCCATAAACAGGAAAATAACATGATTGGATTTATATCTGAGACACCACTTCCTTATCAAGTGTAACAGGGACTGCTACAGAGTGGAGCGGCCAGGAAATGATAGAAAATTCAGCAGAAGGTCAAGAAAAGAGACCGATGAGAGGAGAATGGGATCAGAGCTGCAATAGTACTTTCAAGAGATCATGGAGTGACCTGAGCATCAGAGGAATGGAGGGCTGCAGGGAAACAGTGGTTGAGGTTCCAGGGGAGAGGAGGGAAAATGGTGGATTAAAGCTGGAAGAGGGGTTTTGAAAGTTCGGATAAACAGAATAGTCTTTTAGGGAGCACAAAACTTTTGACACTCGTGGAATAATAGCAGGAATGTTCAATTAAAATCCTGAATTAAAATGGCTGAAAGTTAATTACTTTGCCTTGACTTAGCTCAAGACTTTTCTTGTCTTGCCCCTTCTTCCCATACATGTAGATTTTACTGTCTCTGTGACATCTATAATGTGAAATGTCATGGAGAGAGATCCTAGGATTATTACGTAGTGAAAGCTATCCAAACAATAGGCCTCAAAATGAGAAATTCGTCATTATAAGTTTAACGGATCCTCTACTTCTATGAATTAGTTCACAAAGTTACAAACTCTTTATAATCCCATATAGAAATTACTTAATCAAAATGATGGTATTAATTTGTGTTCTTTGTGTGTGTGTGTGTGTCCACATGCATGTATGTGTGCGTGCCTGCCTGCCTGCCTACACTCTATGAGTGTGGAGGTCAAAGGATAACATGGTGGGAGGCAGGTATTTTTTTTCTACTGTTTGGGGTCCAGGAATCAAACATGGGTCTTCGTGCTTGGTGGCAAGCAGTCATACCTGCTGAGCTATCTCACCCCCCTCCTCACAATACTGGTGTCTCAAAACTGGAAATTATTCATGTTTTTCATGAGTCAAACCAGACTTTTCTACACAATATGAATTTGAAAATTATTTATGAAAGGCTTAACTGTTTTCTTAATGTACTTTGAATTTAAATGTATGCACATCACCATATTCACAAATCAAATTATATAATAAAAGATATCTCTTCCTTTTCCCTTTATGAAGCTTTCCTTGACTCAAGAAACTCCTTCTAATTTCAAGTCATATGACTGAGAAAATTACTCTGGTTAAGGAAACCCTCAATTATCAACTAGGTCTCCACTGGAATTTGCACCCACCAATTACAAACACGAATTAGTAGAAGCTAATTTATGGTCAAGGTTTCAATTGGTTTTCTAACGCTGCACAACAAATTACCACAAACTGAATTATTTAAAGCACTCATTATCTTGCAGTTCAATGACTCAGAAGTCCCAGCTTTGCTTAGAGCCATTTCCAAGCTCCTCAAGTAGTTGGCACAATTTGTATCTTTGCAGCTGTGGGACATAGGCTCCCTCCCAGTTGTTGACTATGGCTAGAAAGGAATCTCTTAAGTCCTGTACTGACTGTGTCTCACCAGTTGGCTCCTTCAATAGGCAGTTCAGAACCTGGAACTTAACTTCCTCAAGCCAAAAGGAAAAAAAGCAACAAGATAACAAGATATATACTTTGTGTATATGTGTATAAATACTTAGGGTATATACACACATACACAGTTGTAACCACAGAATTGTTATCCCAAGACACTTTGCAGTATCTTATCATCAGAATTAAGAGGCACTCCCACCCAAGCAGGGTATGGAACGTAAGAGTACTCTAGTGTTTCTCTCTCACAGTCCATGAAATGCAAATATTTTAAAAAGTGAATGGAAGTTTTATGATAGAGATCTCTTATGGTCTAAAACCTTGTTTCCAAGAACGACACTCTTCTATAATGTATGCATGAACATCTACCTCATTTCCTAGAGTTACCTTCTAGAGATATAAGTTTACTCTCATCTGTCAAATGAGAAAGAAAGAAAGGAAGGAAGGAAGGGAGGGAGGGAGGGAGGGAGGGAGGGAGGAAGGAAGGAAGGAAGGAAGGAAGGAAGGAAGGAAGGAAGGAAGGAAGGAAGAGAAAACAAGACAATACAACACAAATTTTACAATAACAAGAAATACAATATGACATACTTTTGTCATTTCTCATGGAAATGAGTTTCATTTTTGACATAGAACAAGCAAGACTAACAGTGGATCTAGCAGTCTACATGTAGAAAGCATTTAAAGTAATTTTAACAAGGAAAAATCCTACCATATGTGTTGACTTATATTATAAAATTCTGTGTAGATATCTAGTCATTTTCCAGGTCTGTGAAATCCCTCAAGGAGCACAGATAAAGACGGCTTTCAGCTGTGGGATATATATATATATATATATATATATATATATATATATATATATATA
>NW_021604618.1:14299172-14299696 GCF_004785775.1 Grammomys surdaster | reverse complement strand
ATATATATATATATATATATATATATATATATATATATATATATATATATGAAGTAGAACTTAACCAATTCATGGTCTATTTTACTCAATAATTGTTGCATGCTTTGAACACTTAGATTGTAAAACAAAAACTGCTGTATGAAACACTGAATTATCTAATGCTTTCTAAATGCATTGAGTCCATCTATAAGTACACTCTCTGTGGTTATTTTTGTTATCAAATTTTTTAACTGTTATAGAAATATATTTAAATATATTTAGAAAACATTAGGTAAATAAAGATGCTATTCATTCAATAGTTTTGATTGATTTAATTCTGGCAGGCTTTCTCTAATTTACAGCAAAGTGGAAGCAAAACCAAACTTGTTATGGAGCTGAGGAAACTACACTATGTGTAAACCATTTATAGCACAAGCATAAGGACCTGAATTTAGAGCCCCCAAATCAAGCTGGAATCAGTAACTTGCTTCTGTAGTATATCTCCCTCTCCCTCTCCCTCTCCCTCTCCCTCTCCCTCTCCCTCT
>NW_021604618.1:14282278-14299072 GCF_004785775.1 Grammomys surdaster | reverse complement strand
CCCCCTCCCCCTCCCCTCCCCCTTTCCCTCCCCCTCTCCCTCTCCCTCCCCCTCTCCCTCCCCCTTCCCCTCCCCCTCCCCCTCTCCCTTCCCCTCCCCCTCCCCTTCTCCCTCTCTCCTCCCTCTCTCCCTCCCCTTCCCCTCCCCCTCCCCCTCTCTCTGATACACCACACACATACACACACACACACACACACACACACACACAAATTTAAAAGTACTAATCCCACATGCAGAAGGCTTATAAAGATAAAACTAATTTTCACTTATTTCTAGGGTGATGTTTTACCTTTTCAAACAAAGCTGCCACCTTTATAATGTTTTTCTCCTTTGATCTGTGCATATCTACATGAATTATCAAACACAATGAACACAAGGGACTGTAAGAGCCAGAAGAACAAAACAAAATGAACAAATGCATGCCTTGAACTTACATTGAATGTTTCCTTAGAACTATGTAGTCTCCATCCCAGGATGTATTGTTAAAAACAACAGTGTAATGTAGTGATCAAGTTGGAATCAAATAATCGGAGGCTTGATTTCCAGTACCATAGAATGACCACTACTTAAAATAATCTCCTTTTTAATTAGGAAATGGTACTGAGAAATTGCTGTTTCCTAATACAGTAAATATAGAAAATTTTGTTGTGGTTAATGTTGGCACACAATTAGAAATAGTAACAACACATCCAAAATAACATTTAGAGTAGAGCACAGAAACTTGTATTTTAACAAAGAAAGAGAAAAGAAAGAGACATGTTGGGAATAATAGATATATTAAGATTTGATCAATACTTTAAATACTCAAATAAATAAATAAAGTTAATATCTGAGTACCAACAGATCTCTGTCTTATTTATTTAGACTTTTGTCACACCCTACCTGAATTTAAAATGAAAAAAAAAGTCATCTTCAATTAAAAAAGCTATTTTAACAAAATCTATCCCATACGTTAGTGTTACATGTCAACCATTGGAAGCTTCTAGTTCGTTTCCATTGAGAATGAACTTCCTTTGTCACTTCTGTTTGTATAATGAGCTAAACAGAGAGGAAAAGGCCCGACACCTGTGATAAATAACCCAGCCGCACAAACACCACATCTGGAAAATGTATCTGTCATTCCATGGGAAATAAATCTGGAATTTTCCTCAGTAAATCAGGGGTATTTTGAACATTTTGATGAGAGAAGGAAACAAATTTATTTAAAAAAAATAGAGTTTCAAAATGATCTTTCCCCCCTGGTAATTCTTCCATGTGCTAATAATTCAGAGTATTTTGTTTTCTCTAGGCTCTGGAAAGTTTTGAATAGAAGGAAAAATAGGAAAACACAATCTGCAGTTTAGCAGTATTCATGTGTGGGGAACAGCAGCTGTGTTTCTAATCACAAAGAGAAAGGTTTCATGTCCCCATTTCCAAGTGCCCAGCTCATGTCATTGGAAATGACAGCAGCACATTTGTTTATAAATACCCTCTGAATTGATGCTTTATTCTTCCTTTTCTTTACTAATATGTTGCAATTATAAATGAACAAGAAACATATTCTACACAAAACCCATAAATACAAATACATATATATATATCAATAGAGGGTAAAAAAAACCACTTAAAACATATGTGTCTATATAGTACATACTGCATATATAAAACATTAATATGAGCTTGCCATTTCTTCCTAACATTTACCCACATTTCCCTATAGCATATCTTAATAAACAATATTTTAAAAATAACACCTGTACTCACAGTTAATCTCCATGTTAATGAATATATTTTCTCTTTTTACTGATTAACACTATAATTATGCTGATTTATGGGGCACAGTGTGATGCACTGATATATGTTTACAATATATAATAATCAATATAATAACAACTTATTTTAAAATTTTATTAGTGTATGATAACTGTACATCATCGTGGAATATTGTGTGACATTTCAATCCATATATTATTATTTTCTAATAAAATGAGGATAATATCACTTTCATATGACTTAGTATTCAGCATCTTTAAACTATCCTCATAGTTATGAATAGAATGTATGATGAGTTACTAGACGCCATGTTCTCTCTTGCCTCACTGCAGAGCACTAGAATCTACTACTCTGTCTAACATTATTTTGGTACCTATTACTCTAACCCTTTTAGTGCTCCCTTTCTCTACCCTTCCCAGCCTCTTGTAATCATTAGGCTAACTGAAATAAGTTAGGCTTGAAAGACAAATCCTGAGCTTTTTTTTTTTCTCCTATTTTAATTTGTGAAAGCTGATAAGTAATGCATAGCTAGATCTTTAGAACACATTCTACAGTCCTGTTGGATCTAGTGCTGTTACACATAGAGACATGTGTGGACTCATTTTTGGACAGTTGTGTTTCTGTATGAGTCTTATTTTTTTCTTTAGTATTTATTTCTAGAAGTAAAGGTTTTTTACAGCAAAGTAAACGTATATTTTTGTAAATTTTTTGTTCCACATTTGATTAACAGCTTTCCAAGTTACAACCACTTTTTCATCTTTATTTACAAAGTATTTAATAGGTAATTTATATTATGCATGTTGGCAATAGCTTTTATTTCTTTTTTTTGAAAACAAATACTCAAGCTAAACTAAATTGATATTTGAATGTAAATTAACTTGATATATTTAATGTCAATATAGATAAAACTAAGCATTTTAGTTAAATATTTTAATAAGTAACATTTATGATTTTGAAAAGTTTCTAGCATTGTTATTTAGTTATTATCTTTGTATGAGTTTTTCTTATTTCATTGAAAAATTTTGTAATTGAAGATTATTTTATTATAGTTTCTTCAGATATTTTTGAGTGTTATATCATTAACATCATTTTCAAAGGTTTGTTTTTAATGTTTTTGCTAAGTTGCAAATATTTAATTTAGCACATTAATTGCAGTTTATAGTATTTCTCTTTATTTGTTATAAGTTTAGAAAAAGTTCAAACCACTATTATTTGAATATATGACTATTATAATATATAATAATTATATGTAATAATATATTATTATATGTTATATTAATATATTATTATTGAATATAGTATTTTACACTGAATAGTATATTCCCATGCACTATACTTTTAAACAAAATACATTTTTCATTTTATTAGAGATTGATTTTACTATAACTGATGGTATATGAGTTCAACTTTACTTCATTCCCAAAAGTTACCTAGTTATCTGAACTCCATTTTTCTAAAACTAATTTCTTCCTCTAGACATTCCATTCCCTTTTTAATGACCTGCATGTCTATTTCGACAGCATTTGGCTTATTTTAAAATATAATATATACTTCTAGGGAAGTTCCCCAGAACATCTTAATTTAACATCTTAATTTCCTGTTGTGTTTCTCTTTAAAGTATAAATAATGTCTTAATATGTTCAAAGAACATTCGTTCTATTCTTTGTGCAAGTGTTACTTTTACCAAACTTGAGAACAAATTTCAAGGAAAGGAATTTTGCAAGTCTAAGAATTAAGGTTGCATGTATAATCCTTAGGAACAAGCCTGACCACAATAGGTAATAACCAATCACCAGTCTTTTAGTAACTAAGAACTATAAATTCACTTGAATTTAAGTTCTAAAGGTCTAGCCTAAATGCAATTTTAATAGTTCAATGAAGTGGAAAGAATCAGCTATTTACAAAACATTGGCTTGGCAATGTGGTTGGAAATACGTCGTCGGAGTTCATGAAGTACCATCTCAGTTGTACAGAGTGTCAGCATGCAGCTACTAGAAAGAATCCACCAGATGGTGACATCATTCAGAAACTAGAGACAGCGCAAATGGGGAGATTGATTCTGTCCAACTAAAGCAGAGAAGGCAGGAAAATCTAAGGGATTCATAGAAAGAGAGGACCTCTAGGTGGATTTTGATAAAGAAATGTAAAAAGACTGGTAAATTAAATGGTCAGGGCAAAAATGTTAAGCCTTTCTCAGTCTTTTTTTTTCTTTCTTTTTTTTTTTTTTTTTGAGACAGGATTTCTCTGTATAGTCCTGGCTGTCCTGGAACTCACTCTGTAGACCAGGCTGGTCTCGAACTCAGAAATCCGCCTGCCTCTGCCTCCCAAGTGCTGGGATTAAAGGCGTGCGCCACCACCGCCAGGCTTCTCAGTCTTCTCAAGAAGAAAAAATCCTTAATAAAGTATCCAAAGCATTTTGCTCAAACCCCCACTCCAATTATGATTACGATTTTAAGATCTTACAGTATGCCAGGAACCTTAAAATAATTAATAAACATAAGGAATATATTGCAATCTTCCAAGCCATGTTTCAGGTAGGTAATACATTAGGCCCATTAGGAATGAGAACATGGAAGCACCTGACCTAGCTGATAAGCAACAGTCAGAATTCTCAGCCAACTGTTTGGCTTTGTTTCCAAACCAAGAACTAAAATGTGTTGTCTCTTTGTATATATCAAATTTTATATTTGGATGAAAATACATTTGCTATAGAAAAGTTAGTGTAACATCCATCATCTGTTTCTTTGTGTTGTTTATGTTTTTTAATTTCTATTGGCTAGTGTAATGCATGTGTTCTCCTATATATACATAATTCAGAATGTGTACACTGAATGTGACCTCTCCAGTGTTTCTGCCATCATTGGTACTTCATTTTGAATCCATCACTTTGTTCTCTAACAAAGCATCAATTTCATACTACAAAACACACCATAGATTTCTTTAAGCACGTGGCTCATTGATTTTCTATGCCAAGCTTATTATAGACCACCCTTGTCAGGAGCCATAATGGGACAAGCTAATTATTAGCAGATGATCATCCTGAAATGCTTGCCTCAGGTTATTATATAATCTGCGACAAAGTGAGCCCTCATCCAGCAAAGTTGTGAGGAACTTATTTTAGGAAAGATTACTGCTATTAATATGCTTTTATTATTATTATTATTATTATTATTATTAAACATATGTAACAATCACTAAGCAATAGTACATCCCTTTGGAGTAGATCTCTGCAGACCCACGAAAATGTACTGTCTTGTAGTGATGCTATATAGACAAATAGATGACTTCTTAAGTCTTAATGATGATCCTATAAGAATTCCTAAAATTATATCAATGATTATTAAGCTCTTTTATAGTGGGACTGCTATTAGGTCTCTTTCTGATAGTCAAAACTGCAATGAGAACTCTGCCATTCTCCCGAGTGTCATCAGTTAATTGCCCTTAGATAGCAACCAGACTTTCTCCTGCTCAGGCCACATTCCAATGAGGTTGTAAAACAATTAACCAAAGGTCACTAAAAGAGAACTCACAATTTATTATAGGTACTAGGACAGAAGAGAAAATATTGCCTGAGTTTATCTATACAAAACTTCACTAATTTCTTAGTTATAGTTTTAAACCTTCAGTGAACCTGTGGAGCTAGACAGGTGATAGATGTTTAGCTAGATAATTGTAAACATTCTGTGTTGTAAACTTCTATTGCAATTTATGATTTAAATTTTGGTGTGAACTTGTGATGAACTTTGTAACATGTGACCATGTACACTGAAAGATGCATAAGTACTGAAGACAAAGACAAGGGGAGTAGTAGTAGTAGTCGTCGTGGTAGTAGTAGAATAGAGTAGTAGATGTAGAGGTTCGTTAGGAGCCGTTTGTCCTTTCCTTCCCTTTTCCCCTGCTTAGAATTTTTTCACTTAGAATTTTTCCTTTGTAAGAATTTTCCTTTTCCCCACTTAGGACCTTTCTACTTTTTCTCTTAGCTTTCACAGGAAACTGTTTACACTTAGTAATAAACTATAACTTCTCTAAGTGTCTTTTCTTCCTGAGATCTCAGACTAGCAGGCATAAATCAGGGCTCAGCAGTTCCTGCTGAGAGAGTACAGAGGCTATTTACTTAATCCTCTGCTTTCTTTGGGATAAGGTGTAAGTGCTAGAAATGGTAGTTTCTGGCTTCAGAGAATATCATCAGAGGGCAGGTCAGCTACAGTGACATAGTAAGTAAACTTTAGCAACGTAGATAAGTAAGATTTTATTAAACAGCAACCCTAAATATCTTGTAAGAACAAAGTCTTACCCTGAATCTCGTAAGACCAAGTCTTAGCCTCCATCGATGCTCTTCCCATCCCCCTCGCCTGCCTCAAGAAGAACTGACAATGAGAAGAAAGAAGACCTCTTCTCCTCCCACCAAGCCAGTGCTGGCCCCCAGCACACCCTAAATATACACATTTTAAGTGGTTTTTCTATTCCTCAGTTAATATTTCTATCATTGTATTTCAAAAATTAGAATCCTATCTATAGTCAGCTATAGTCCTTATATTTCATATTTAGTAGGCTAACATGTAATCCTCAGCATACCAGATAGGAAGATCATAGTGTTAGCTGGATATGTGGATGAAAACCTATGGGTATGATGAGATCCTTTGACCCTTACTATTTTGGAAGCATTCCATGAAATCTTTTTTCTGTGGTCTTTTTGCCAGACACAGTTAAAAGGGGCACTATTTCATGTTTCAGTAATGTTCCAGGCTTTAATACATATACAATGAATTTATCTAATAAGTATTTAATTTGTGATATAAGGAGACATGACTATGTAATCTGTAGAGTGGTATAGTTATACTCTAAAGTTAAAAAAGTTTTATGTTAGAGTCGTAAGTTCATAAAACCATAACTTGGAAAGTCTTACTTAGCTCCTATGCATGTTTCTTTCTGATTATGGACTTATTACTGACTTACGTAAGTAACTGAAATAAAGCAATCACATAGGCTATGTCATCTCTTTCTTATGATAACAGAATGAAATAATCTCTATAGCCAATAGAAAAAAAGAAAGAAAGGAAGAAAGGAAGGAAGAAAGAAAGGAAGAAAGGAAGGAAGGAAGGAAGGAAGGAAGAAAGAAAGAAAGAAAGAAAGAAAGAAAGAAAGAAAGAAAGTATTTTTCCCTACTTCAGCACATCACCAAATCTTGAATGTAGAAAAATTCATTCTAGGCTTTATGGATAGTAACAAGGGTAGCAACATTTTAGTGAACATTTTATACTAAGCCATGATTTATATATATATGTGTATGTGGTGTGTGTGTGTGTGTGTGTGTGTATGTGTGTATACATTTATGTGTGTATGTGCATGTATGTATGTGTGTATGTATGTATGTATGTATATACATCAAAATGCTGTGTAGAAAATAGAAGAACTAGGATTTTAACCTGGTCCACTTGGCTTGAAAAGAAATACTCTTTATCCTACATCTTGCTAGCTAAGCTTTTCAAAAAAAAAAAAAACAAAAACAAAAAACAAAACAAAAAACTAAGCAACAAAATGAAGGAAGTTCCACACGGTCCATCTAAGGAAAGCTTACCATCCCAGGAATTGCAATACTGACATTGGCTCCACTGCCATTGTTCTAGGTAAAAAGAGAGGGAAGATGGTATGCATTTAACTTGAACTTGCGTAGCTGAGCTAAGTGGCTTGGACACAAAATTAAAAGTCTGCCATTCATTGCCGTTCTTTCTGTGGGAGGGCTAGCTTCCCAGTATCTAGTTTTCTCAACTACCAGATAATTTTAGGATAAATGATCCCAGGCTTCTTGGGTATCAGAGCCAGTAAGTTTCCAGAAGCTAATGAAAAGGATGCGGCTCTCGTGCACTAAGGATAAGGTCTTGTTTATTTCTGAGGTTAGCAGCAGTCATAAATATTTGAGTTCATATGAGGCTCCAAAAAGGTCTTGTAAATGTGGAACCAATTTTAAAGCAAGAAGTAAGGCTCACTTTATAAAACTATCAGCCCAACATTTGTGATCTGTAGCAGAAGGAGAATATGACTTGGGAAAGGCAGATAATATTGTATGTAGTAATGGAAATGTCATAAACGTAAACACTTGTGATCAGGAAATGTTTTATCAAACAAGTATTGACTTGTTTGAATATTTGCTTAGAAAGCTTAAAGTATCCATTTTTTTATTTTATTGGTTATTTAACTTATTTACAGTTCAAATGTTTAATGTTATCCCTCTTCCCAGTTAAACCTCCTATTCCCTCTTCTGTCCCCCCCTGCTTCTATGAGGGTGCTCCCCCACCCCCAGCCCCTCTCACCTCAAAGCCTAACCATTCCCCTAGGCTGGGTCATTGAGCCTTCACAGGACCAAAGGCATCCCCTTCCATTGATGCCATGAAAGGTATCATGTTGTCTTCTATGTAGACTCAAAACAACAGCAACAACAACAAACAAGAACAAATCATTATGAAACGTTTCTCCTTGCTGGAACCATAGATAGTCAATAAATAATTTTTTAGATTATTTTCTAGTTTTATGATCCCATTAAACTTAATGCCTTATGATTTTATCTATGGAAAGCAAGAGAAATGATGTGTGTCATTGTCAGAATGAGATTTATCATATTGAACAGAGACTCCTTCCAAACTGAGGGTCTACATGCAATCATAGACACACAAATAAAAGTCCAGTTGCTTTATGATTAATGTGTATGGAATTTGTCTTATTAAAGTTATTTTGCAAAAGGTGAAGCCAAGTTCTTAACTTACTTCCTAACTTTCAAATAGAACCAAACTTTGCCTCAATGTCACAGTGGTCCAAATAAGTTGACTTCCTTACATTTACTTCCTTCCTATCTCATATATCAGAGGTCTAGGATTTTTGGAAATAAAAGGAAACTAAGAGAACAAAGATTATTGTTTCTTTGTGTGGCAAATAAGTCATGTTTCCCAAACAGTAAGAATTGATTTGGTCACATTGCTTGCTGTCTTCAGAATAACTACCAAAGCTCCTAACCTCCGGTGTAGGACATATTAAACTCTGTAGACTTGTTAATTTCTTTCTTCAAATAGAAATACTATCACTAAGAGCACCAGTATACCATTCAGATGAAGGTAAAGCAACTGTAACCCCTAATCTCACAAATATTGTAATCTATTGAGTATTACCAAGGGTTGAGCAAGTTGAAGGAACTCAAGCCAGACGGAATGTGGTGAGAATCGCTCTAGCAGGTCTTGTCCTTCACCTTAATTCCCTCTGCCTTGCTAAAAACTGTTAGATAGCATTCCTAAAGCTAACCCCAAGGTATATTCCCTTTTTTGTCCAATTCCTCCTCCTGAGGCTGCCTACCAAGGTTCAGTCACCAAAGACTTGAAGTCCAACAATCAGAAGTTCCCTTTGGTCACCTAATTAACATGCCCAATTAAAATTACACACAGGGTTCATTCGAACACAGGGTTACCCATTTTACCTTTGAAAACTATCATTTTCTTATATGCTATGTCTGCCTTCTCTATCTGGAGTCGGTCTTTTGTCTCACTCCAGGACATAACTTCTTACTCTTCTCCATTGTTCCCTTTCTTCACTCTCCTTTGTTCCCTTTCCTCTATCTCCTGTCTTTGTCCCTTATCCCTGTCCTTTGTCCCTCTGAGGCACAAAAATCTCCTTTGTGCTAAGAACTCAGTCTGAGAACTTGGTCTTGGGGGTCCTGAGCCAATACTTCTCCTTTCTGGGTTAGCCTCAGTAAACTATCTGCCACAGAAGAATGAAATTGTGAGTTTAGATTTTTAACACTCATATAAAGAGTCCAGAGTACCAGGCAAGACTGAAACCCTGGTACTGGAAGTAAAGACAGACAGATCCCTTGAGATCATCGGTTAGACATAACCTAGACAAACCATGAGCTTCTGTGTCAGTGGTAGAGCCTGTCTCAAAGAATATGGTAGAAAGGAACTGAGAAAGATGCCTGACATTGACCTCTGACCTACATGTGCACATACACACTAGCAAGTATATCACAACCATCACCCTTGAAATTCAGGGAGTTTTATCAAAGTGAATTGCTGGTCTTCTGGTTTAGATTTAAGCCCTCACAAGTGAGTGAAGTCATTTGAGTAGAATGATAGGTAGGGTGGGGAAATAAAGAAGTATTAAATGTAGAAATCCCGACATCTAGTAGTCACAGACAAAATAATGAGATACCAAAGATGCAGAAAAACTAACATGAAATGCCAAATACAAGGTTATAGAGAATGAGAAAATAGTGTCAGTTTGGCTTCATAGTATCTATATTTTCAAATATATGAACACAAATTTCAGAGAAGACCACAGATATTTGAAATCATTTCCAATTGTGAAGTAAATCATCTCCTTCACACTCTCCCTCTTCTCTCTCAGTAGCAAGCCCCAGGAAACTCCAAAACTCTGCCTCTGTCTGTTCTTCTCAGCTATTGGCTGTTGGCATTTTTATTTACCAATCCCAAACAAACTGAGAGAAGGTTTCCGTAAGCTATATGAAGACATTCACAAGCAGTTTTGAGGAGCCAAATTAACATTAAAATACAAGTAGCATTAGGCCAAGCCTACATTTCCCCCTTTTTGTCCAATTAAAAAGGCTCTTTTCTTTCAGCTATACATTGAACACAATTACAGCAATTATGTAAATTAGGAGGTAAGATATATACTTTTAATGTCCAATCCATCATATTTGTCAATTTAGGTAAAGAATTCTATCATCTACCTTAACTTAAAGGGTTTACAATTTTATATCTGAATTATGTTTAATTTTAATTTGTAATACCATCCTAAAAGCATCCTTTAAAATCTAGAACATCTTTAATATTAACTAACTTAAGTTTAATTATGAGACTATAACTAGTCTTTAACCCCATCAGAGATCTGAGAAGAAATTTAAATGCTACTTAAATATGTAGTAAGCATAAAAACATAGCTTCCAAAACTTGTATATTTGTAGCAACAGCTGACTGTGTTTAAACAGTCCCCAGTATTCATTTAATGTTGGAGCATCTGTCTTCAGCCTTCTGGTCTAGAGCCATTTGACAGACCTTAAGTGAAGCAGGAATTATGAAGGATTAACTTACTCTGTCTTGGCAGAGCTTAGCAATCGACTACCCCTCATCCATATGTCCCTTTTTTGGACAGTAATTGTCTGTAGGATGAGATTAGAGTATTTCTTACCCAGAGGTTAGTTTGCCACAATTGAAGTAACTCCAATCGGAAGTAATGATGTCCAATATCTATTTTGAAGTAGGAAGGGGACATTGTCATATCAGACATGTCTCCTAGTCAAAAAAGTCTATCAACAATGAAATAAATGAAAACATCATATCTGTGAATTTCTGATGTTTTTAAAAACTATCTATATTTAGTATATTTGAACTGTCAAACCTTGACTATTATTAGCTATTTACTATTTGAATAATATTAAAAACATTTTATTGTAATTAAATCAGAATCTAATATTATCATGTGTTTATTAGCTGACCTTTAACTTATATTACTTAATCATCCTAAAGAGTTTGAAGCAACTCTTACAGAGATCAAAATACAGAGAACATGTGGCTGGGTGGCACCTAGCTCCCAACAACTCCTTCACTGGAGGTACTTTGGAAGGGAATTTTAAAGGAGAAAATGCAAATATAAAATTATTTCACAGATTTCAAAAGAGATATTATTGGTGATGCCTGAGATCACCAAGTTCAGAAAACATGAATCAGGAGGAAGAAAGATGTAAAGAACCAGAGGACTATGAAGCCTGCTAAGTGACAATGTCCTAGAATCTGTACCCATGAAATCTTAACAATATGTTTGCTTAAACAAGATTAGCATACTAACAACACCAATTAATATATCAAACTGGATGCAGGAAATGTCATAGGGCTTCACCTATAGAGGAAGAATGTCAAGGGATTAGTGGCAACTGAAATAGAGAGAATTAGTCTCCTTAATAGGCTATCTAGTTTTAAAAGTAATAGGCTATCTAATATGTCCTGACTGAACATATTAGAAATACTAAATAGACTAAATAATGTGTGTATGTATGTGCACATGATGTACATAAATGTTTCTAATAATTAAAGAAGTAGTTTTGAATTTGAGAGGAAGTGGGGAATCACAGGAAGATTTGGAAGGAGGAGAGGGAGGTAGAGCTGATATAAATACAGTAGTCTTGTAAGATTCCAAAGTTAATTTTATATAAAAAAGCAAAAATGTATCAAGTATTGTGTGACTTTTTAAAACCTTCACTGGGAATAAGATTTTATAAGCACGAGCAGTCCCTAAGCCCCTGGTGTCTTTATACTATTCCTGGTATTTTTGGCCTGTGACTTTTTAGGGCAGACAATTAAAACTCATCTGGATTTAGTTTTCTCGTGTGACAATAAAATCTTGGGGATTCTCTCCCCATGTATGACATCAGTGTAAGACCAAGGGAATGAGTGGTGGAGTGGAAGCACTGGATGGGGCTGAAATGAAATGGGATAAGATTCTGATCTTACCGCATGATCTATGAACTTGATGACCTCACACCACATCCATGGCATCTCTTTTGAAATTTGTAAAATAATTTTATATTTGTAGTTTTGCTTTTAAATTCCTTTCCAAAATGCCTCCAGTATAGGAAGAAACAACTGGAAAGACATTTCTGTAGAATGTATAACTACTGAATTAGTTACTTATCTTGTTGCTGTGACCAAAGCAGCTTGAGGAAGGAAAGATTTATTTTGATTTATAATCTATTAGGACAGGTCAGTGTGTTGCCAACAGCAGGAGGCATCTGGTCACACTGCACACAGAGTTAGGCGGCAGAGAGTGACGACAACATGATCAAATTAGTTTCTACTTCTTAATCAGCCATGGAGCCTAATTCATAGGAGGGTGTCACCCATGTTACATCTCAACTAATCTAGTCTAGATGATCCTTCAGAGATTTGCTTCTGAATCCCATCACATTGCGGACCAAAATTAATCACTATACCTGCCATCAAGTCAAATGCAAAGAAGAAAATAACAAGAACAGTGTCGCGGAGATGATCAGGGAGAGAATGCTACTTTAGAGAAACTAAACTGATACATTTCATATCACCTAACAGGAAAAAATTATTTATCTAGATTATTTTCAATCTTTATAAACATTTGAATCCCCCCAAATTTATTATATAAATAGCACTTGGATCTGTTCCTAGAGATGTTGATTTAGGAAGCTTGGCATGAAGTCTAAAATTTCATATTTCTGAGATGTTCCCAGGTGATTCCTGTGTTAAGATTCTGCTTTAAGGACCTTGTTACAGAATTCTCTGTCTTCAGTTTCTAGGCTGCTGATTTTAGAATAGTGAACAGAATTCTGTCTTCAGTTCACAGGATTATTTATCCCAAATAAACCCTCTCTCTTACAAGTTGCTTTTGGTCATAGTATTTTACCACAGTAACAGTAATGCTAACTAGCACAGCCCCCAATGTCAATGGGTAATTGATATACAGTACTGTAGTTCTCCAGAAAAGATTATCTTGAACAAAGATCTGAGCCTATCATTTGTTTGCTATTACTTTTCAAAGAAAGACCAGAATTTTTTTTGAATCTTGAAGATAAATAATTACTAGTTATCCTAAATAATCTCAAGTGATGATGAAAAATGCTGTTATATGAAAACATGAACAAAGGACCATTTCAAAATGTGAATCTAAATTCCAAGATCCTGTGTTGACAAGGAGTTTTCATTGAGCCATTTTAAAGCAAATGAAATAACATGGCCATCGAAAGCTCTTAAAATTTTTTTTTTATTTTAAACTCCAGATTTTATTCCCCTCCCTCCCTGTCCATCCTCCAACTGTTCCACATCCCAAATCTCCCTGCCCTCTGTCTCCACAAGGATGTCTCCACCCCTCCACCTCCACCCCACAAGGCCTCTAAACTCCCTGGGGCCTCCAGTCTCTTGAGGGTTAGGTGCATCTTTTCTGACTAAACCCAGACCCAGCAGTCCTCTGCTGTATATGTTTCAGGGGCCTCATTTCAGCTGGTGTATGCTGCCTGGTTGGTGTTCCAGTATCTGAGAGATCTCAGGAGTCCAGGTTAATTGAGACTGCTGATCCTTCTACAGGGTCGCCCAAGAATTCAAAGCCACTAATTTCAAGAGTGCAGTTCTAGTAAGAGATAGAAAACCAATCCAATCCAATTTGTTTTCTTGAAAATCTAAGCTGAAATAGAGCATTGGTATTTGGATGGATAAGCCATCTCTTTGTGGTCAAATTTCTATGCCATTTGACAGTTCCTAGTTTCAAAAGGCGGAACTTCAATGGCTCATATTTCTTCACTATGTTATTTCTTGTTTTTCTGTTTCTTTCCTTTCATTCTAGAAGAATGACCTTCAGAGTTTCTTTTCTGACTTCATCATTATTCTTACATAAACAAGAAAATGCTCAGAACTTTGAAGTGACTATATTAACAAGACATATGTAATCTATGTTTGTTTGGCATAGTCTAAAGATAATGTCATTAAATTTAGAGCACAGTTGAGTTTGCTTTCACAATACCTTCATCTCCACCTCTCCTAGCATCTTCAAGTTGACATTAGCTGAAATGACAAATGATTAGTCTCAAAACCATGATTAATGAAAGATTGAATCATAACACATAAAATACAATTCAGAAATACTGGATTAAAAGTTTTTTTTTAATTATAGCAAAAATTTAGGAAAGAATTTTTTTCTTGAAAGATTTTGGTAGATTCTATAAGTCTCACTGATCAAAACCTTAACTTTGTTTGAACTGTCATGCAGTCCCTGAAAGCCAGCATCACAGAGATGTTTACATAGTTAACACTAGAATGCAAAGTAAAAATGAATTGATAACCCTTATCAAATGGTAAAGATAAGTATCTCAATAAGTTAAAATGTTAGGGCTAGTTAAGCATTGAACTGATCAAGGGATTCCCAATGGAGGAATTAGAGAGAAGACTGAAGGAGCTGAAAGGGTTTTCGGCCCCTTGAGGAGAGCAACAATACCAACCAACCACAGCTCCCAGGATCTAAACCACCAGCCTGGGAGCACATAGGAAGGGACCCATGGCTCCAGCTGTATATGTAGGGGAGGATGGTCTTGTCGGGCATAGGTGGGAGAGGAGATCCTTGGTCCCATGAAGGCTGGAAACTGAGTGTGGGAGAATTCAACTTTGGGGAAGTGAGAGTGGGGGGTGGGAGGGAACATCTTCATAGAAGCAAGAGGAGGGGGGATGGGATAGGGAGTTCCTGGGGGGGGGGATGGAGTAAGAGGATAACATCTGAAATGTAAATAAAATATCCAATTAAAAAAAAAAGTCTGTAGAAAAACAAAAGCTACTACAACCATGAGAGATGAGAATCAGACAAAATGTGACTGAAAGAGTGAAATGCTTCCCGCAGCCTAGTTGATTCATGTGTATTCTGGGTACTTGTTAAATTCCAAGTTAAGGTCATTGACGTAATAAGCAATCTCTGTGGCTAGTTTCTTGGCCTAGTTTTTAATTCATAGCCATGATTCATATTAAACCACTGCCATGATGTGAAAGCTTGAGAACAGGCTCAACAGAGACAATGATTAGTGAGAAGAAACGAGGAATGGATTAGAATCCAGCACCCTTTGTTTCCTGATGATCTTGTTCATTACAGTTGAATTTCTAGTCATTGTATGAATTCTAGTCAACAAGATTTATTTGACTTCTGACATGATATTCCTGATTTAGTCTATCAAGGTATATATTGCATATGTTTGAATGCTAAATGTATATTGTATAGAGTCAGAAATTAGAAGTAGACACACTATATTGAGACAAGTAAGTTGCAGTATCTTGCATTTATCAATATATATTAATACAATAAAATAAAATTTAAAAGTTGGTTCTTTAAGTGAAGTAGCCACATTTTACATACTTCAGTCACATTTAGCTAGTTCTTATCATTTGAAAGGAAGACAGAATATGCCACCAAATCAAAATTTTGTAAGACTACCTAATTCTGACACTACTCTAGAGAAAAAGCAGAGCAGGGCAAATTTTTCTGCAGCCAATTGAAGTGTCATATCAGTTGGACTGACAGGGAAAGACAACACAAATTAAGCAGATAAAATAGCCTAAATTTATTGTATCACAGGTCTAGAATTTAGATGTCTGAGATCAGTGTACCCAAAAAACACAGTGCTTCTCAGGATACCTGAGTCTCTTCAGGGTCCTGCCTAGCCTCTGATAGTTGCTTGGCTTATAATATCATAACTCTAGTCAATCTTCATATGGCATCCTCTGTTTGAGTACCTCTGTGTCAGAATTTCCCCTTTTCATAAGTCCACCAACTTGACTGGGTTACCTAGCACCACCCAGTTTAACAGTGCACCATCAGCAATCCTGTTTCCATAGAAGGTCACCTTCTGAAGAAAGTACTGAACATTAGGAATTCAACTTGTGTATTTAAAGATTTACAGTACACTTTTGTATTGGCTACTTTTCTATTGCTTTGGTAAAATGCCATGAGTGGGACAACTTATAGAAGACTTTGAGTTTTCCATTCCATGGGGATAAAAGTCTATGATGGCAGAGTGGAGGCATGGCTGCCAGACCAGAAAACTGAGAGCTTATCTTAAACTGCAAGTAGGAAGTAGAGGGAGAGAAGCTGAAGGGCTGTCAGTCCTTAAATACTCAGTTTCTTCCAGTGACAAACTTCCTCCAAGAAGGCAACACTTCCTAAGCCTCCCAAGCAGCTCTCATTTGGAAACCATCTACTCAAATAACTGAGACTATTGGGGGATATCTCTCATTCAATCTATTCCAAATTCTTGACATGTATTAGCCATGATATATTATAAAATTTTAAAAGTACAAACAAGGCAGATAAGCCTAGTATGATCCCATACATAATAAAGTGCTACCACAAACCTTAGAAGAAAGGAATATGCAATTTAGTCTCTCTCTCTCTGTGTCTCTCTCTCTGTCTCTCTCTCTGTCTCTCTGTCTCTCTGTCTCTCTCTCTCTCTCTCTCTCTCTCTCTCTCTCTCTCTCTCTCTCTCTC
>NW_021604618.1:14254093-14282268 GCF_004785775.1 Grammomys surdaster | reverse complement strand
CTCTCTCTCTCTCTCTCTCTCTCTCTCTCTCTCTCTCTCTCTCTCTCCAAGCTAAATAAAAGGATCAATTAATTATTTGATCCCCTAAGCAATCTAGCACGGTTACTTTGCTAACAAAAGGAATAATAAAATTTGAGTCCAACTTGAAATAAGATGATGTTTTCAAAATTAAGGAATGTAAAACTTCAAATGTATTATATAAGATACAGTTTAAGAAGTGTTATGATTTAAAATTTTTAGAAGATATTTTTAGCAGTGGGCTAATATATTGGATAAAAAATAACATCATCCCACAGTTTATAAAACATTAGAATAGAAACTTTATTTCTCTCTGACATTAAATTTGTTTTTGTCTGTTTGTTGCTTTTGTTTTTAAAAAGAGATGTGTA
Source organism: Grammomys surdaster (assembly GCF_004785775.1). Taxonomy (NCBI): domain Eukaryota; kingdom Metazoa; phylum Chordata; class Mammalia; order Rodentia; family Muridae; genus Grammomys; species Grammomys surdaster. The sequence goes on along the minus strand of NW_021604618.1, from coordinate 14,281,879 downwards.
AAGTAGTCTTTATTTCTTGCATGGAAGAATGTTTATTAAAGAAATATCCCAACCAGAAAGTCAATGCCAGATATGTAATTTAAAATTGGCAAAACTTATTCCGTGTTTTTGGCTTGACTCCTTTATAATTTATTTTTATTCTGTGCTACCTAGAATCTTATATCCCTATCCAAGCTTACACAGAAAGCTAATGGAAGAAACTGTATTAAAACATAAGTTCCCAGTCTCCAGCTGATATTCTTTCCACTGTGGGCTTAAATTAGTTAAGATGCCAATTTATCCCTTTGCTAAAATAGATTGGAAAGAATATAGAGTTCACTTGCAGGTCCTTTGGAAAACAAATCTCTCTCTCTCTCTCTCTTTCTCTCTCTCATCTGACATGTACTGATGTCCAAGTTTTCAAATGTAATGAAATCTACAGATAAGTACCACAATCTTACCCAAACAGGAATTCTACTCGAACCAAGAACAATGTTACCAACTACACAGTCAATAATTACCTCATCTAGACTGAAAATTTTAATGAACGTACCTAAATAATAAGAATAAAAAGTTTGCAAATATATAGAGAAAGAGTAAAATTAGTGTAAAACTTAAAGTATATGGGCTCCACTGAGGCAAACAGTAGAGTCAGTAACTCAGTGCCTATGAACAGCCCTGTGTTTCGTATATTAATTTTTCTATAAACTTTGAAAAAGAATAGTATTTTTATCTTGGGCAATAATGAATTTTAGTAGATGTTTTTCTTTCAGCTTGTTCTTCTTCTGATAATAATATATGCTTATATAATTGTATGCCCCTTCTGAGTTGAGGAAAGCTCCTCTAATAGAAGGGTCAGATAAATCAATCTGGAATCCATTAGGAAATATTAAGGAAACAGGGAGTTTCCTAAATACAAATTAGAAAAGATTTCCAACCCCAGCCCTGGCAAGTTCCCTCCAGTGTAATGCAGAAGTTGATAATACAAAGTGTCCACTGTGTTTCTTCACAGCCATGGGACCTGAAAGACCACGGAAACCAACGAGATCATAGCTCTGTACTGTGTGGTCTATTGCCCAGTTCTTTTTCTTTGGTTTACCACATAGTGGAAATGCTGGGTCATATGATAGTTGGTCTTCATGCTCTCATTTTTTACATTGAACTACAATATAAATTGGAAGTTTTTCTCCCTACCCATAAGTAACTCTCACCCCAATAAACATAAAGTAGAAGTTCAGTCTCAAAATATTATGCCTTTAAATTAAAATTTTTAATTAGTTTTTTAACATGACTTTATTGAAATGTAATTTATATATAATCACAGATTCTAGTAGGCAGGTGAATGAATTATAATGAGCTGACACAATCACATCACCAGCATGCATTTATGGAATAACAAGTTCTCTTCACAAAAGCTTTCTCTTCCATCTTTTCAGGTAATTACTCCCTACCATTAACCTGAAGCAAAAACTGACCTGGTTTCAATGCCATATACTAATCTGGAATACTCTAGAAGCTTATAGAAGCTACGTAAGACATTTATTGTATTATTTAGTTCAAACATTATAATCTGAATTTTAGTACAAGTCCTTTGTTGAATATTTGTATTGCAAATATTTCTTACCTGAACCCAAAACTTTTGTTATTTTAACATGGTTGTTTATAGAGTTAAAATGTTAGTTTTCATGAAGTCTATATTCTGTATTTTTGCTTTGATAACAGTAAATTTTGTATGCTATTTGAAAGAATATATACATTTCCTTCTCTCTTATGAAGAAGATTCTGTTGTCTTTGTCAAAAAAAAGTGATCAAACAAGAATTTATCTATTGCTTTTCTCCATGTTCTATTGACTTATGTATCCTTCTGAATGTCAATTCCATATTATCTCAATTACTCTACCTTTACAACAGGTATTGAGTGAACTACTTTATACATTCTCAAAATATTTATTCATTTTTTAAATTTTATTTTTGTTTTTTATTTTCTTTACATTTCATATTAACTTTATATTAGCATTAAATATTGATAAAAATTTAAGACATTTGAGATGTTAATTGTTTGATTCATGGCTAATTATAGAATAATTAATATATTGGGGAAATGTTAGAATTTTTAACTACTTAAATGTAGTTTTGATTGTATATATGCTGATGTTTTGTCTGTGCACAGTGTGTATGAATTATCCACAGAAGCCAATAGCAGGTTTTAGATCCCCTAGAACAACTGGAGCTACAGACGATGGTGTTAAGTTGCCATGTGGATGTTGGAAATTGAACTCTTGTCTTTTGGGAAAGTATGCTCTTTACTACTGAGCCAGCTCTCTGGCCCCAATGTTGGAATTTTATCTTCCTTATTTATTATCTATAAGATCAACATCAGTAATGAGTTAAACATGTGTTGTCCAGGTTATGTAAGACATTATTATTAAATCTTACCATGTCTTGCTCATAATAAATGCCAGTCACTATTGCTATTAGTAACTACATAGTTTCATTTGTCAGCTCATGTCAACTTGACCCTGACTTCATAAAACAATTGATACTTAGAGCTATTAAGAACTTATTTAGAACATTTTACTAGATGTTTACTTTGTGTATAAAGAAATAAATGAAGTTTCTTACTCAACATCACAGTTAGAAGTGGAGGCAGGTCTTGAGTCAAATAAGTCTGCTAATTCCAATATTCTTTCTACTATAGGAGGAATTTACAGAAGGAATCAGGGAGTCAGATCTTTGGACATGGGTTTATTATGAGGAGAAAGATCACAGGGATCAACAAAGAAAGACAGTCTAGTGCCTCTTTCTTTTCTATCTCTAACCCTGAATTCACCAGTTCTCTCTCATCTGTCTTCATTAGCTCCACTGTAATTTTTTTCTGCTAATTTATTTATTTACTCACTTTACATCCCTTACACACACACCCCTTCTCCTCTCTTCCTAGGCTGACCCTTACAAATCCCTACCCCCATTTCCTCCCTTCTCAGTAAAGGAGAACCCCCCCCTTGAGTACTACTTCTCCCTGGGACATCAAGTTGCAGTAGAACAAAGTACATCCTCTCCCACTGAGGACCAATCAAGCAGTCCAGTTAGGGGAAGGGGATTGAGTAGCAGACCACACAGCCACATACAGATTGTTAGGTGGCAGAGGTCCAGCCCTTGCATGTTCTTTAGTTGATCGTTCAGTCTCTTTGAGCCCCCATCAACCCAGATTAGGTGACTTGTTAGGTCTTTTTGTTTTGTCCTTGACCCTCAATCCTACACCCACTCTTCCAAAAGACTTCCCTAACTCCACCTGATGTTTCACTATGGATCTCTGCATCTGTTTCTATTCCCTGCTGGTGAAGCCTGTCAGAGGACAGTAATGCTAGGATCCTGTTTGCAAGCATAGCAAAGTATCATTAATAGCGTCAGGGGTTGGTTCTCTCACATGGAATGGATCTCAAGTTGAACCAGTCATTGGTTGACCAGTCCATCAATCTCTGCTCCCTTTTTATTCCTGGACATCTTGTAGGCAGAATGAATTTTGTCTCCCTCCACTGTAAGTCTTTCCTGACTATACTTTCCCAGCCTTGACCTAAAGTCTGAAACCCTAGTGATGACTTGGCTTCCTCAGGATTACATTAGCTAAAATAAATTGGCATTCAGTCACTTCTTGTTCCTCCGTCTTCAGCACTTCCTCTGCAGCAGACACCAGTGTGTTTGCCCCCCACCCCCACCCCGGGCTACCTATTTACATCTGATGTGAAGCTGAGAAAAACCAGGGATGAGATGCACACTTTAGTGCAAACAACCGAGCCTTGGCTAGCCTCCCTTAATTTAACAGTTTACACTTCTCAGGATGACTTCATGCTAGAAGCTTCTGGGTAATTAATAAACTCCTCTCTCAGGCTTTTCTGGTTTCCTGTCCATTTCAGGTGTTATTTCTTAGCTAAGTTTAGTCCTTAAAAGAAAACCCAAATAAATTAGCTGCAAAGTGCTATGCATTGCAAATGTGCATGCCTAGCAGGTCTCCCACTTACTAGAAACAACTGAATTAATAGCTGAGTAAAATGTAAATGTTTACTTTATGGTTCTCAGCTTGGCTTCAGTAGAATATTAATTTTTATGGACATACTAATAAACTCGTGGACTTTAGAGTGAAAAAGGAGGGATGTAATGGAAACACTGACATTTTCCTGATTATATTTTACTTCTCTCCAAACCATAAACACTCTCTGACTCGAGGGCCTGGAATGAATTGGTAAAATTGTGGACTATGTTTTCATATAAAGGATTTCAATAGAATGGGTTCTGTTTCTTCAAAAACAGTTACTGGTACTAATTGTCATGCTCAAATGTCTTTTCCCAGATCTGACACATGAAAACAGTTTAATGTGATTCAGCAGTGACGCTAATTTCATTCCAGATGCTGGGAACCAGAGAACAATAATGACTGCAGGAAGAGTGCTTTCCTTCCCGCCCTCCACCCCTCAGAACACCATAGGAGGAGCTTCTGAGAAACAGCAAAGGTCTCTGACTTGATAAAAATGGTTACTGCCTGGGACTAGGAAGATCCCAATGAAGGAAGTAGATACACTATTTAGGCAAACTAATACCTGCTAGTTCCAGAGTGTGCACTGAGTCATTAGCTTTACAGAAAACAGAACTACCAGAGTGTCAGTGACAGGAAGGAATGTGAGTTTCAGTTTAACTCAGGGTCCAGAACTCAGAGAAGAAGACTTAGGACTTGATTCAAACAAATTTTAATTATAGGTAAGCCCAGGATTTGAGAACATAAAAGGAACATCCGCCCAATGATGTAGTTTGAGTGTGTGTATTATGCAATATATTTGTATATAAATAAATATATACATACATATTTATAATTATATATTATTATATTATATTAATATATAATACAATGCATATTGTATATTACATATAATATTAAAATATAATTAAATTTGCAAATTATATATACATATGTGTTTATATATGTATAATTTTAATATATAAATGTATATAGATGTACTTAATTCATTCTCTAAGATATTCATATCACAAATTTGTTTAATAGTTATACAAATTGTTTAATTCCCTTTAAACAAACTGTTCATCCTTGTATCCACGCTTCACTAGCACAGAATAACTCATAGGCTATCTCTCATAAATTATGGAGAGGTAGAATTTTTTAAAGCTACTTATAAAAAATAAAGTTGAACAAATCTGGTACACATTAAAGCCATCACCATATGTGACTAACATTTTGGAAAACCTGTTAAAAACTAATCCTTTATTATTTTGTATATATTCCACATGATTATCAAACATAAATTAGCATACAAATATATTATTCAAGAGTAGTATCTCTTAACATCTTTTCTCAGAATGAAAATTAAAGTATAAACACAAAAGAAAATTAGCTTATTTGCCTATTTTAAATAACAATGTGTAAGACTAAGTCCTCATTTGGGGTGTCATGAGAGCAGAAGGGAATGGCTGAAATGAGAAAAGGTATGATGTGCTCAATGTAGGATGCTGTATATCCATGACACAGCCAGTGCTGTAGACAAAAGCACAGAATTGCAGAGTACTGTTGTAGACACAGCTCCAGTGAACACCTTAACTGTATGAGGACACACATAAAATAATGTAACATTTAGAAGCTACATTAGAACATGACAAGAGCTCAGGTCACTTGTATGTGTACCTTCTCTCCACTATTTATTAGCGATGTGATATTACTTATGTGATTTGACTTTATAGAAAGACACTATTCAACAGGAAAAAAATGGTCTGCTCAGTATAATGCTGTAAGGATTAAAAGCAATACATATATAAAACAGTAAGTTCTCAGTAAATGACAAGTATGAAGACACAATATGGTCTTGGATGACAATTATAATATCTTCTTTAAAAAAAGGTGTCCTTACCCTTTGCCTAAAACTATGAACTATTCAAGGATTATTCTTTTGGTACTAAGAAAAAAGTGTGTTTAGAGTGGTGGGAAATTTAGTGACAAGGTGGTAGGGCAAGGTGCTCAGAAAAGACAGTGTGTCATACATGTTGAAGGTTCTGAAAATTCATTATGATTAAAATACAGGGAAGCTGTTTAAACTCAGTGGGTCACAAAACAATGAGACATGACTCTAGGAAAGGGACTTGAAGGGAAGTAGAAGTTCTGAGGAAGAGAGAAGAAATAGTACAGGATGCTCCCCTCGGGAGTCATAAATCATCTCACAAAAATCAAGTGTCAAACAAGGAATGTCTTCACTTGTGTTATTTGTCATCAGGGTTCTGTGGTTCCTCCCAAGTTATATAAGCTCCTACCACTGTTGTAGGTTGCCTGTCATAACTTGAGGTTAAGATACTGTTACATTCAGCTCAAAGACTAAGAGAATTCAGCTGATTTTGACCCGCCTTCCTGAGGGCTAGCTCCTAGGTTGTCAGATGATGCTATTCAATTTGCAAGAGTCAAAAAGTTATCAACAGTACTAATCAAGTATAAATACTGCAAACTATTATTATGACCAACCCAGCATGACATCCCAAATACTGTGCAATCCTGTGTAATACTGCAATATTATGCAATACTGGCAAAAATATCTTGGGAGTGACCAACTGCTGTCATATTAAGGCCCATCTGATAAATGAAAACTTATGCTTAAATCTATTCAATAAGGCTGGAGAGGTGATAGATCTTAGAAAGTAACCTACTACTCTTATTTTACTAAATTAACATAGTACCCACCTGCCTTCTAAATGCTTTGTTATACCTATAGGTAGCTACAGCTTTTATGTTTAATCAAAGAAGTGTCAGACTTCCGGTCTGGGCCCGAGCATAGAGCAGGTCTCAGGCGGCAGCTCTGTACCCAACCTCAGAAAACCAAGAGAAAGAGGGCCTCCCAGGAGCTTTAACTCAGGCAGCATCCTAGTTTTCAACACTCTTACCCATCAGGGAAATTCAAGTTATAACTACCTTGAGATTTTATCTCCCTGCACCTCACAATGTCTAACATGAAGGAAAACAAATAGCAATGAATGCTGGTAAGGCTGTGGAGAAAGTGGAACACTCACACATTGCCAGTGGGAGTGTAAGCTGTATAGCACAGTGAAAATCAGTATGGAGGTTTCTCAAAAAGCAGACCCACCCTACGACCCAGCTGCATCACTCCAGGACATGTACCTAAAAGATTCAACGTTGCAAAAAATGGACACTTGCATTTCTTTGAATGATAACTAAAAGGCAATTAAAAAACATCGAACTCTTATTAGATAAATGGCTACAAATGTTTCATGCAAAGTCAGGGACTGTCTATTCTGTTGACTGTTTCCTTGACTGAGAAAGTTTGCATTCTGTGTAATTGTGTACCTAATTTTGCTTTTGTTTGCTGGTCTTTGGGGCTTTGAAGTCAATCACTGGCAGATGATATTATAGAGATTTTCTTCTATAAGTTTTACAGTTTCAGATTCTTTAGCAAGCGTTTCATCCACTTTGCTTGTATGCATGTATGTATACATATGTATATGTATTGCTAGACAGCACTGTAAATCTCATACATTTGCATGTAGATATTTAATTTCTCCAATGTTGTTTATCAAATAAATTGTATTTTTAAATTAAAAAAATCAAAGAAATGTCCTTCTTTCTGCAGCAGATAGACTCTATTACAAAGAACCACAAATGGTCAAAGTATAGACAATATTGATCTACTGTACACAGGCTAAAGAAACACCATGGAAAATGCAGAAATACATTAAATACTTACTACTTTTAAGATCCAGAGGATTAGGAGGACTGCTTCTGACATGATAGAGACTTGACTCTCAATGATATGTCTGACTATCCAAGATCACAAAAATATATATGATAATATAAATAGGAGAAAGTTTCACAAGGCTTTAGTTGAAGAGTTACAAGCAGTTTGTGGCTGCTGAGGTAAGGAAAGAGTTTTTTTCAAGAATGGGCCCCAAGTCTAAATGATTAGATTTAAACATTTGTGTATATGGGCAACAGTAAATGGACTGTGTGTGTGAGTGTGTGTGTGTGTGTGTGTGTGTGTGTGTGTCTGTGTTTGCATATGTAAAACAATAATAATTAAAGAAAAAGACATGAATTTGAAAGGGGAGGTGGCAGTGTGTGAGACACAGGAAGAGGAGAGGGAAGAGGTAAAAACTATATAAAATATAGTGTAGTTGTGTACAAAAGTCTCAAAAATGATTCATCAATAAACTACTTTTATAAAGGAAAAATATAGGAAAAGAGTAATTAAAATATAATGTATACATACATCTATGAAATTGATAAAGGATAAGCTTAAAAATAAGGGGAAGAAATTCTGCTTTTCTTTGCAGATATATGTAGCACTGAGGCAAGTCTTGAGATGCAGAGAATGAGGAAATTTGTGGGGTAGGGAAAGACAACCTAGCTGCCAGACCACAGAATAAATAAACCTGCTTAAGTCTAGGACCTGCTGAGCAGAACAGATTTCCCACATCTTCAGTGAAATAAAGTTTTATTTAGGAACTGAGGCAAAGGAAAAAGTGTTCTTCCAAGGCCTGCTTCAGGTCTACCAGGGAGCTGCAGGTGGTGAAAGCTGTAAAATCTGACAGCCAGCAAAATTAAAGTTTAGTGACACTGAGAGGGTGACCATGCACTCATGGTAGAAGTGTTTTCATGATCTTTGTCAGCTTCCTTCTGTCTGTATTTTGGGCCACGTGTCAGAGTACTTGTCTGGGTCAGCCTTTCATTCCTGCCAATGTAATCAGGATGACTGGGGAGAAGCAGAAGTTTGAGTGGCATCTGATTAGGTGACCTGTTCCAAGCCCAGCCCTAGTTATATAGTGCTCTTGCAGGCTCTGCCCACTTCCTGAAATAAACAGTTGCGTTTCTTATTTGATGAATATAAGCCTTTACTACAAAGTCCAGTGCACTCTTAGTTTATTTATAAGATTTAGAAACAAGACAAACAGGTGGCATTTGTGTGGTATAATTTATGTGTTCATAGACCTGAATCGGGCCCTGTTAAATTTTCTAAAGTTTTTGTTGTTAGAGCATACATGCCATTATATTCTCATAACTACTAAAAGCATCATGAGCACCATTCATTTTTAAAAACCTCAGGCGTTAATCAGAAAATAGTCATCTTATTCACTGCTGCTGATTCTTTACATTCACTATAAGCTCATATATTGTGAAACTGCAACTCAAAATTCACGGACAGCTGTAGATATCTGTATCCATTTTAGTTATAAGTAGTATAATATACATGCACAGACTGTAAGCCATAAATATTTGAGAAGTTGTCTACATAAGGGTTTCAATTCTTTACCAGACCAGAGTTTGTACATTTATTGCCTTTGGACACATTATCATCTGCATATTTTCTATATTTCCATTTGTGCATTTTTCCTCAAGACATATCTACTCGGGGGGGAGGGGCATAACATTTTTCCATATTGTATCACCCAGTGCTACAATATTGGACTAGAGAAAAGATAGTTCTCTAGTACAGATGTGTGATAAACCATCATTTTCTCCTCACCTAGTCTTTTACCTTTACCATCATGCATACCCAAAGCTTCTTCTAACTTTATGGCCTTGAAACTTTGGATTTGCTACCTAAGTACAATGTAATTACTTGTTTACATTTAATTTTCATCATAAAATTTGCCTTCTAGCTGTTATTTCTGTAATTTCTCCCCATCCTGATAGACTTTTAAGAACAGTTTTAAGATCACAGAAAAACTGAATGTTAATCATGGAGTTCCAAAATATTCTCTGCCCACTACACATACAATCTTCCCAACTTCCAATATTATGCATTAAAGGTCTGCATTATTTGCTAAAATCCATGAGCCTGAATTCAGTCACTATTACTTAACTTCCCCACTTCAACTTAGGGCTGTTCTTGGTGTTTTACATCATGTGATTTGAAATGTGTAAAGACATTAGCCACTGGTATGGTATCAGACAAATAGTTTTGCTGTCCACAAGCCTTTCTGCACACTGTCTGCCATCCCATTTGACCCCTGGCATATATTAATCTTTTACTGCCTCTTTAGAATTTGGAACTTTCACAATGCCATAACTTTTGGGGATATATATATATATATATATATATATATATATATACGCTATCACAGTAAGGTTCTTTAAAAAGAATTGATATATAGAGCATAAAGCTATAGAGTGATAAAGGATTTAATGTCTCCAAAGGAAAAAGTTCTTTCTTAGGGGAAGAAGTGCTCCTTTTTCTTATTCATAACTTCAGTTTATTGGATAAGACCTACATCATGAAGGACAAACTATTTTATTCATATACCAAGTTATATAACATTCCTACCCAAAACATACATAAAATACACCCATGATAGTTTGAGTTTCTGGGACTCTGAAACCCCAGTCAAATATATACATGACTACTCAAAATAAAAGAATATAATATTTTATCTCTTATATATAGAAATGACACACACACATACACTTCATATGTATCACATACACAGCTTATGATATGATATGGAAGTAGAAAAGGAACTGTTTGTGAAGAGAAAAGAGCTAGCAGAAAGAGCATGGGAAGATAGAACCAGGTAATTGGAAGGCTGAATATGGTTCCAGCACATGTTTTCTCATTATAATGCTTAATACCTATTTACTATCAATATGCACAAACATTTTTAACCATCCCCAAGATGTAGTCCTTTCAGATTTGCTTTGTTTACTTAGAAATATGCATTTGAATTTCTTCTCTGCCTTTTCACAGGCTTATTCTGAGCAATATTCCATAACTTTTACACATGACATTTAACATTCACCTACTGAATACACAATGTTTGCATCCAAGTTTTGGTCACAATGAATACAACTGCAAAGTTTTGGTCAGAATGAATACAACTGAAAAAACTATGTTTATTTTTTTTTTGATGGGAGTATCATCTTAATACAGATGCTGAGGCTGCCCATGGTGCTCTTGATGTACAAAGCCCAGACGTTTTGCCAGTTTTCTTGAGCAAGGACACCAAGAAATTGACAGCCAGGTGGATGTTGTAGACCAGCTCATCATCGGTCATCTTCACGTGGCCGACGGCCACAGTCAGACACAGCACCTTCTTCATCTGGAACTTGATTGTAGATTTCACCTCATCCACCTTGGCCACCATGTTTTCATTGTGTGTCAGCAGGGAGGGGAACTTGCCAACCTTGTTCAAGCCTGGGCCCAGGATCCGTGGGATCTGCTTGATCAGAGACTCGGAGGCCAAAAGGGCATCGTACTTTTTGGCCAGCTTTTTGACCAACTTATTATTATTATTAAGCTTCTTAAGTGCCTTGATGTCCATGAGGGATATCCACGGCCTTGACTTCATCCCAGTGCTGCTGGTCCTCAAGGATGCTCACTGAGAATTTCAGGCAAGGAGTGGACTTAAGTCTGACGGTGCCTGAGTGTGACCAGCATATAATCGTCTTGCCAGCAAGAACGCATGCAGACACCAGGATCCTTCTGCAGCAAACGTTTATTGTGATGAAAGGAGGAAGACCCCGGGCCCCGAAAAGGCACTGCTTATGTACCCCTGGAGCGGCATGTTCATATCTGATTGGCTGCTTGCTCAGGAACAAATATTACGCCCCTCGGGATGGGCCATGACTTGGCGCACTTTCGCCACTTGCACATGCACAGTTCACCTGTAAACTTGGGAGAGCACCGGATGCTAGCGCCATCTTCTAATGGCGAATGCTGTCACCGCTTACCGCAGCTCTCTGCATCTCCCCCTTTTTGTTTTATTAAGATGGAACTGTCCTTGGCCTATCTAGCGTGGTACCAATCATGACTCAAACTCAAGCCCGATCAAGCAAATTCCATCTTGGGAGAATAAGCGATCAAGGACTGATAGTTTAAGACAGTCTCCCTTACCCTACCAGGTGCAATGGAAACAAGTCCTCTGGGTGCAAGGGCAAGGGGAAACAGAGAGAGATGCAAACACCCGTCCCTGTGCAATGGAGCCATCTCCCAGGGGTGCAAGGGTTGTTTGCCTCAAATTCAGGTACCACAGCTACACAGACAAGGACCAGCCAGGCCAAGACTCCTCACTGACCCAGTGCAATGGGCAAATCCCTTGGGGTGCAACGGCTGAGGAATCTGTCTACTGGCTATTTCTTTAACATGGATAACCAAATTTCAGAAGATGAAACTTATTCTAGGGCTGTAAGTGCTTGGGTAATAACGACCTTGTCACGTTTTTGTTGAGCTCTGAGTTTGCAGACCAACCATAGCATGAACACTAATCCGCAACATAGGGCTGTACCAAACAGGCCTACTCCCACCCACTCTTTAAAGAAAGAGAAAGCTGAAGAGATCCAGGAGGAGAGTCCCTCAGTCAGGGACAAATCCACGCGTGTCGAGTTGATGGCCACCACAGCCGCTCTCAATTTTTTGAGTGTCTCATCGAAGTTTTCTGACCAATTTCCTGCAAGATATTCAGACAATTTCCTGGACAGATTAGCTGCATTATGTCTGACCAGTATGGGTTTTTGAAAGGCTGATAATATGGCCCATCGTTGTTCCCCCGATATACTAGGAACCTGTATCCCTTGGATCAGCACAAAAGCTGTCATCAGAGTTTGGAGGGTCCGCCTGGGTGTCATCTTCTAATATCGCGAGTCGTCGCGTCAGTCGCTCTGGTAGCCAAAATGGGTTGTCTTCTTCCTGCGGAAAAACACAAACTGCTCCCCTGGATCTTATTAAAATTGGAACCGGGCCTTTCCATTGTCTGGTCAAGACATCCTTCCATTTGACCATCTCTTTTGGCCTGTCAGGCTCTAAACAGTGACGATCAGCTGCCATGTGGCCTTGACTGTCCAGATTTTAAAAATTAAGGGTAAAAAGTGCTATAGAAACGGTAACTCGTGGCACTGAGGTTAGAGCCTCCTCGACTCCCCCTTTTTGTTTTATTAGATAAGACTTAAGAGTGCGATGAGCCCGTTCTATAATGCCTTGTCCTTGAGGGTAATAAGGGAGATCCGTCAGATGGGTCACCTCCATTTGGCGACAAAATTGTCCAAACTTTTGAGAAGTGTAAGCTGGTCCATTATCAGTCTTGAGAATTTTAGGCTTCCCCCAGGCACTCCATGCCTCAAGGCAATGTTGGATAACATGGGCCGCCTTTTCTCCGGCCAATGGAGAAGCAAATATAATTCCGGAACAAGTATCAATGGAAACATGTAAATATTGCAATTTGCCAAAGGATGGGATGTGAGTAACATCCATTTGCCAAATCTGTAGTGGCTAAATTCCTCGTGGATTAATTCCTACATGAGGCACTGGTAAAAACTGACAGCAATTCTGACATTGAGTAACTATATCTCTAGCTTCTTTTCTAGTTATATCAAACCGACGACGTAACGTCTCTGCTGTCACATGAAATTTTTTATGAAAATCTTTGGCCAAATCCAATTTTGAGGATAGGGCGATAGCAACCAACTTTGTGGCTCGATCCGCTAGGTCATTCCCATGAGACATTGGACCTGGTAGACATGAGTGAGCCCTAATATGTGTAATAAAAACAGGGAATCTCCTATTAACTAAAGCAAATTGAATCTTTTGAAAAACTTCCACAAGTCTACAAGATGGTCTAATTAGCCCAGCCACTTCTAAGACTTTAACTGCATTTACTACATAAAAGGAATCTGAAACAATATTTAAAGGGCCTGGGAAGGTTTCAAGAACCTATAATACTACCAAGCATTCCACAACTTGAGGTGAGGTCTCATGGTATTGTTTGGCAGTGACTTTATTATCAACTACATAGGCACCCACACCTGTTTTTGACCCATCTGTGTAAACAACCACTCCATCCGGGAGCGGCTTCTGAGATATGATATGAGGAAATACAATAGCTTGAGTTAAGGCAAATTGTAGAATGGGATGTTTAGGATAGTGATTATCTATTTGACCATTAAAGGAGGTGACCAACACGGCCCAAACATCAGAGGTAGCAGTTAATATTTTATCCTGATATGTAGTAGTATATGGCACTATTAAAACTCTAGGTTCCCTTCCAAAATGGGTAATAGCTGCTTTTAACCCACGAAGGGCAAGCTGAGCGACTGCATCTGGATACCATTCAATAACCTTTGCAGGAGATGCATTAGGATGGATCCATAATAAGGGCCTGTCCTGCCATAACACAGCAGTTGGTAAATGTCTGGTTTTAAAGACACACAAATTAAAAGTTTTGGTCTCATCAATGCGTTTTAGCTGGGCCTCTTGCAAGGCATCCTCTACCATTCGCAGGGCACGGCTTGCAGCCGGTGTTAGTGCTCTTGGCAAGGAAATATGAGAGTCTCCTTCCAAAATGTCAAACAAAGGTTTCAATTCAGCAGAGGGAATTTTCAAAAATGGTCTTAACCAATTTATATCACCTAATAACATTTGAAAGTCATTTAAGGTATGTAAATGATCTCTGCAAATTTCTAATTTTTGAGGAACTACTTTCTCAGAGTAAATAATTGTCCCTAAAAAGAAACCAATTTCTGAAATTTGAACCTTCTCTGTGGCAATATGCAGACCCCGCTGTCCTAATGTAGCAATTAATAAAGGGTACGAGTTCTGCAAAATGGTCAATTCTTTATGGCAGATAAGAATATCATCCATAAAATGAATCAAGAGCAGGGAAGGAAATTGTTTCCTAATGGGTTCAAGGGCCATTTGTACATATAGTTGACACATAGTAGGACTATTGGCCATGCCTTTAGGCAAAACTTTCCAATGATATCTCTTGTCTGGTTCAAGGTGATTAACAGCAGGTAAGGTGAATGTAAATCTTTGCCTATCTTGTGGGTGTAGGGGAATAGAGAAAAAAAATCCTTAATGTCTATAATTATTATCCTCCACTGCTTAGGTAAAGCAGAGAGCAGAGGTAGGCCTCGTTGCACTGAGCCAAACAGCCGCATCTGCGCATTAATGGCCCTTAGATCATGGAGAAGTCTCCATTTTCCTGATTTCTTTTTTATAACAAAAATAGGGGTATTCCAAGGAGAAGTAGAAGGCTCTAAATGACCAAGCTGTGCTTGTTCCTCAATCAGCCTTGTAGCAGCTTCTAATTTCTCAGAGGATACGGGCCACTGAGGAACCCACACGGCCTCCTCCGTAAGCCAGGGTATGGTCATAGAGCCCTCAATGGCAACTAGGGAAAACCCAGACCTTGTCTTCCTGTATTACTTTCTTGTGAAATTGGGTTTAACCTTTCTTGTTCTTTTCTGCCAAGGCCTTTTCCTTCCTTATATCCCATCCTTTTCATAATATCAATAGCTTGTTGAGAGTACTCATTAGTTAATGTCAGTCCCAAGTCTTGCAAAATGTCTCTTCCCCAGAGGTTAACGGGGAGAGGAAGCACATAAGGTATAAAGTTTCCTGTCTGACCCTCTGGTGTCTGCCAAGTCAGGAGCGTGAACTGACTGCAGGGCTGGCCTCATATCCCAACCCTTGTAAGGAGTGGGATGATTGTGTAACAGGCCATGCCTTAGGCCACCAGTTGGAGGAAATAATACTTTTATCAGCTCCTGTGTCTAAAATCCCTGTAAAACTCTTCCCTTCTATTGTTAATTGTAAAGTGGGTCTAGTTTTGAGATCCACTACCAAATGAGCAAAGTCAGTTCCTGAAGAACCAAGCCCGTTGGCGCCTCTAGGCACCCCGGTGGATGGGAAACAATTATGCAAACTTGGAAGAATAACCAATTGAGCAATCCTATCTCCAGGGGAGATAGAAAATAGGCCTTGTGGACAAGAACAGAGAACTTGAAGTTCCCCGGTATAGTCTTGGTCTATCACACCAGGATGAACCACAAGCCCCTTCAAGGTAAGAGAGGAGCGACCTAAAATAAGGCTGACACTTCCCTCAGGCAGGGGACCTTTAAAATCAACTGGGACAGGTTGCACGCCCTCATGTGGCATTAGTAAGAATTCGGAGGTGGAACGGAGGTCCAACCCTGTGGAGCCTCTTGTAGCTCTGCAGCTAGAGGTGTCCCCCGGTTGCAGGCTTGTGTCCCATATTTTTTGGGGCCCTGGGACCTGGGGCCCTGATACCCATTTTTTTTGGAGTGCCTTCATCTCTTCCTGCTGGGGAGGGATCATGCTGAATAATCTTTCCTTGAATGTCCCTAACCGAGTGACATTCATTGGCCCAATGATAGCCCTTCCTGCATTTAGTGCATAGCCCAGGGGTTCTCCTTTGCATGGGAGTACGACATTCTCATTTCAAATGACCCGGTTTGCCACAGTTATAGCATACTTTACGGCCGCCAGGACTTGAGTGGTTCTGGCTTTGCAAAATAGCTGCTGCAAGGCCAGCATTGGTCAGTGGGCCTCCAAGTCCTCGGCAGACCTTTGTTCAATCTGTCAGCCCTTTGCTTCTTCTAGGGGTAATAACTGTCTTGCATTCTGGTGAGGCATTTTCATACACCAGTTGTTCTATCAGTGGTTTAACTCGCTCTGGGTCTCCAAAAACTCTGCCTGCTGCTTCCGTCATTCTAGCCACAAAGTCTGAGAATGACTCCTGGGGGGCTTGCAATATTTTCGTTAAATTTCCCCCAGCCTCCCCCTTCTTAGAGAGGGCTTTCCATGCTTTAATAGCAGCAGTGGAGATCTGACCGTATGCTCCCCAATCATAGTTTGTCTGGTCGGCAACATACTGTCCTTGCCCTGTTAATAATTCGAAAGTCCACTGTCTCTGGTTGCCTTCCGCATTAGTGTTGGCCCTTGCCTGTACTTGAGAAGCATCATGCCATAAATCTTTCCATTCCATATACTGTCCCATATTAGGGAGAGCAGCTTTTATTGTATTTTGCCAATTATTCAGGGTCATCGCCATAGTGGCGAGTCTCTCAAGCTGCATGACTGTAAAATTAGCATCAACTCCATATTTGTTAACCGATTCAGCAAGTTCTTTGATAGGGGCATACTCTACAGGTGCGTGGACACGGCCTCTCCCCGTGCCCTCAAATACCGGAAAGGCTTTTAACATCCTTCTTTTGTCTTCCTTTGAAAGGAAGGAGTCTGAACAGCACTTGTCCGCATAAGGCGGAAGTGTACTGGGAACAATAGGTTGGGAGGGCGCGACAGGCCGAGAGGCCGTGCGGCTCCTATCTCCCGTTTTCCTTTGCTTTCGATTTCGCGGCGGCTGCCGCTCATCTGGATGGTATCTTTCCTCCTCATAGCGGACTGTCTCTTCGTCTAAGTCCTCCCCCTCAGAGGAAGTTAGCTCCTCCGACTCAGAGCCACCAAGCCCCGAGGCCTCCAGTTCTTTTATCGGATAAAGAGGTTTCTTTTCTGGGGCCTTTTCTCCTTTCCTACGTCCCTCTCCCAGGGCGTCCTTTCCCTTACCTTTCACTTCCGCAGACTGTGTGTCTTTGGCAGGGTCTTTTTTCTTAGGCATGCCTTTTCGTTTTTCTTTGTGAGCTCCCAACCATTTATCCCGCTCCGTTTCTGACGTGCTGTCTTGCAACTCCTCTAGCACTCCCTGGCCTGCTGCTACAGTCGAGCAGCATTTCTCATCCTGGAAAACCAGAAGGAAGAGAATGAGCGCCGCTAGCACAATAGCGAGAGCTTCTAGAGTTCCTGCCAACTGGGGAGGGAGACGAGATAGATCAAGACCAAACATGCCTCTCAGAGCTTACCTTTGCCCTGCAGTTCTGAATCCTCTCCGTGAGCAGAGGGTCTCCTCGGCCCCGGCGATGGTGAGTCTCCCGGGTTTCGGCACCAGCTGTGCCCCGCGTATAATCGTCTCGCCAGCAAGAACACATGCGGACACCAGGATCCTTCTGCAGCAAACGTTTATTGTGATGAAAGGAGGAAGACCCCAGGCCCCGAAAAGGCACTGCTTATATACCCCTGGAGCGGCGTGTTCATATCTGACTGGCTGCTTGCTCAGGAACGCATATTACGCCCCGGGATGGGCCATGACTTGGCGCGCTTTCACCACTTGCACATGCGCAGTTCACCTGTAAACTTGGGAGAGCACCGGATGCCAGTGCCATCTTGTAATGGCGAATGCTGTCACCACTTACCGCGGCTCTCTGCACCTGAGAACAGTTTGTCCTTCTGAGGGTCGTAGTTTTTCAGGCTGGTCTGCAGCTCCACAGTCTCCAGAAACTTGAGCTGGTTCCCATACAGGACTTCCCACACTTCCTGATACAGGGTGTCGCCTGAGACTTTGCTGTTCATGGCTGCGGCTGCCGTGCATGCCCACTTTTATCTTTTATATAGGCGAATATTTTCAATTAAGTTGGCTAAATACCAAAGAATGTGCCTGGTACATTATATGTTAAGAGCATGTTTGGATTTGTAAGATGTTCTATATTTTTTGAAATAATAATATAATTATATTTTCCCTTCCATCTCTTTAAACCCTCTCATATGTTCTTCTCCCTGATCTCCTTCAAATGCATGGCTTCTGTTTTCACTAATTGATACACACACACACACACACACACACACACACACATACAAATATAACTTACTCAGTCAGCATAATATTACTTGTATGCACATATTTAGGCTGTTTGGCACTAGACAACTAATTGTAATGCTCATCCCTGGAGAAGATAATATCTTCCTTTCCCACCATACCTCAGTTGCCTATAGTTTGTTTTGTGGGGTTGAGATCTCATGGAGATTTTCCTACTCAATTTGGCATGTCCATTGGTGTCACACTTGTTCAGCCCCTGTTTGGGCAACTGTTGGTTATAGTTTCTGATACAACTAGGAGACACAATCTCACAGTAAACTCCCTGACCACAATCAATTAATATTTCGAGTTGTGGAGCCCAGTTCCAATGGATACATTCACAAAGCACTCACATACCTAAAGTTCAGGGAACATTACAAAACAAGGAGAGAAAAATTATAAGAGCCAGAGGGTCAGGAAATTTACTACAATGCTGTTCTGTAGCTTTGAGCCACCACGTTTGTGATCATTTACTGCAGAAATCCTAGAAAAAAAAATAGCACAATACTCCTTGCTCATGTGCTCATGTGTGTGTATAGATCAAATAATAGAAATATGTGCCTAGCATTTTGCTCTCAGTAGAAGAAATGGACTCAGTATATAGTGAAGAGTTTGAGAAATAGCCTTCAGCTAGGAAATCACCATGTATGACATTCACAATCATTTAAAATCCTATAAAAATTTATTATGTTCATAAAACAGTCCCTACTTTTTTCTTAATGTTAGAGTAGCCTTTATATTTTGCTTCCTAAGCTGGATCTTGTAATTGCAGAAAAAATAAAAAGCATTTATATAGCTTTTCAGTGTAGAAAGTTCTCACTATATTAGGTCCCCAGTAACAGCTTCAATAAGCAAATATTAAGTATTACATTCATTTGAGGATAAAAACAGAAAATCGGGAACAGTAAATAGATACACATGCTATGAACCCAAACTCTGATGCTTACTATTTGATAGTCTCTGTCATATCATTTAACCCTTATTAACCTTGGTTGTACTGTTTATAAAGTAGATCTAGTATTAATATCTATCAATGTAAATATTGAAATGTATAAGAGATGTGTGTGTGTCATGATATAAGCATTCAACAATGCTCATGACCTTACCATTATAGCTTCATTTTTATTGTGATAATAAAATCACGTTTAGTATTCTAAAAACAAAATAAATCTAAGAAGATCACACAGTTTTAATTCAGGTATTCTGACTAGAAATGCTACTCTCTTAAATAGTGTCAAGGAGAAACACACCACATGCTATGCATGAAAGGATGTAGACTAGCACACAAAAATGAACAACTCTGCTAGGAGCTTTTGCCTGCTCTGAAACACATAGTTCATGCAAAGATGCTATTTTCGTATGGCCTATCTAAAAAAAATGAGATGTCCTGGGACAAATCAAAATCTGGGTTGTTTGATTTCCCTTTTGCAAAAAGCATTAGTATTATGGGCAACAGACTGAGGAAAGATTGTGCAAATGAATTATAGCTATGGAAAACATGAATATGCTTCAATATATACTCTCAGCCATATGTACAGAATTATGCTTCTGGATGACAAATAGTATTTATTCACAAACTCTATAGAGAACAGTTACAGCACCATTTAGAAGGTCAATACCAACATGTTCAAAATTGCATTGTCTTTTTTGTATAGTTATTCATTGATTTCTCACAATAACTGCAAAACATTTATTTGATGAAGACATCAAATCAAGATTTGTAGATCCTAGTTAATTAAGTCATGCAGCACTTGATGGCACAGTAAAAGCCAACTCAAGTCTGCCTTTTCTCAAACTTATCTTACATAGTCAACCTGTTTGATACTTTTAGTTAAACTGGACTATCAGTTCAGTTTACTACTGAACTGTATCAATTACTTCAAAAAGCCAGACACTCATTCTTGAGTTTCTGTCAACCCTACTACTCCATAGCAGTCAAGGTTCAGGTAACGGGCCAGCAGTGAATCTGAGCTTTGTTTCTGGATGATGATCCCAGGAATCATTGATAATTTTTTAAATTTATTTTTATTTATTTTAGAATTTTGTGCCAGTTTAAACAAACATTAGAAGTTCAGGAAATTATTCCATTCATCAATGAGCAGACCTTGAAAATCCACAAAGCTAACTGAATGTGCTCAAAGTGCAAGTTATTGAAATACAGAAACAATTTCAGCTAGCCTAGAAAGACGGAAGAAAATCTATTTGGCTACAGTGCATATTAAGTAAAGATAGAAAGATTTACTAAAGAGAATCCTCACTGTGTGTAATAATGATGCAACTGTTGTTTTCATTACTCATTTTAAGAGTATCCAAATTAAATTGTTTGAAAGCATTTTCACAGAATGAAAATAATAGTATCTCTACTAAAAATTTTAAAGACTAACATAATCTTGAATTCTGTCAGAGAAAAAGACATATAACATTTTGAAAAAAATATATAATTTCCTCTGGCCATCTCACTAGTTAGGATTTCCTAAAGTAATGTCTATAGTACAAAAAGTTTATCAAGTATAAAGTTTATGACTTATGACTATCTTACAGAAAAAAAAAGCAGAAAAACTAATTTTTCAGACACAGCAAATACAAAGAGATTTTACTGCCAGGACACTTGAGTTTCAAGACAGAACAGTTCTCCAATAGAAGTATTAGAGCATAAGACAAATATCTTGTGTCTATAATGAAAGATGAGAACTAGCCAAAACAATTCTACCCAAGACTAATTTGTTGAACCAATTAGTTTCCGAGGTTACTTAGAGGAGCATTGGTGATTCAAAGGCAGATGCCCCATTGAAAAGCCTGCTCCAGCATGGATTCTTATATAGAAGAAAGTATCTGCATGACTCTCTCCTATTGTAATTTCTCCCTTCCATGGGCAAGTTCTTTCTGGATAGATGTAGTGTTTGCTTCATGTTTTATTGCTCACAGCAAAAGCCACAAAACTATTACCACACATGGCTAATGATCCTGTCCTGTATGTGCTACCTTCCCCATCTGCAGTATATTTTTTAGTCTATCAGCCATTTGGGGAAAATTCCATAATCATAGGGAAACATGCCACTGCATAACCACATAAAGGAAGACAGGAACTCTGGGATTCCCTCGAAGGATGTCCCACTCTCAGGTGACTTGGTCTTGGGGCATATATTATCACACAATACAGAAAGCACGCAACTGTCATTACAATGAAGAGGCACAACATTCCATATCACATGAGGGGAAGGTATAGACTGAGTTACTCCTATAGATGCTGTATCCTCAGATGGACAACTTCAATTTCATGTCTTACGATTCACCACAAGTGCACATAATTTCATAACTCACCTTTTGTCCTCTTAGTCCATAATTAGGTGCCAACTGAGCTGTGTGATTTTTTTCTGGAATGAATCAACCATAGATGTGTCTCCCAGAGTTCTCATCTAGCATAGATGACAACTCATAAATGCTATTACTTGGAGTTCCTGCACAACTTGCAGACAGCCCCACCAATGGATTTGTAATTTGCTTTTGTTCTCAACACTCATAGGCAGAAACAAAACTATCATCTTCACTTTTTAACTGCTGTGTTGACCTCACATTTACCACACTTTAGTAACCACTGAGTGTTGAACTTTTTGAAGTTACCAAGTCTGAGTTGTCTATTTTCCATCAGAACTATTTCCTAATTCCATTTTAATATACTTAGAATCTCTTTATTTCTTTGATGTTACTAAAAGGTTAATAATAAGAAAATTAGTGAGACAATTGCAGTCTGCAAGTCACAATGAATATGTTCCGATGCACTCCAGATTTAAAGCTCCCCTTCACTCTACTATCTGTACCACATATTAGGTGCATTATCTTGGACAAAGAGAGGCAATGATTAGACTTATGTGGACACATATGTGCTCTGGTTTCCTCCTTCCTTTGATTGCTTTTGGAGAGTTACTTGGGTGCATTTTTCGCACGTACTGAAAAGGATGTAGAAATAACCATTAATTACTGGAAAAGCTATTAGGAGGAAAGTATATTTTATTCTTCCAAAGCCACAAGATTTTTGGGACAAACTCATAAGTCTCTTTATTGCCACAACTCCACAACCTAATGGAAAGCTCACAAATTACAGTGTCGTTTCCTTACCATCATAGTGGTCATCTAAATGAAAATGGAACATTCTACTACATGTTTCATCTGTTTGACCATTTGAACCAAACTTCACTAATATTATTTGTCAACTACCCTGTTCCAGTTAGTATGGCTATGCAACAAATCACTCTATAACGCAATTACTTGAAACAGTAATGTATCATTGTATAATTTGATATATCAAGAATCAAGGAGAATGCATCCAGTGTGGGAACTCTTACTTCAGGTTTATCATGGGATTGTATCAAGGTGTTTATGCCTAAGATTGTATGGGAGCCTTCTCTATGCCCAACCTTTGATACCTGATCTGGCAAAGTTGAATATTCATAAGCAGTTCTATGTCTATGGTGCCTCTCTACAGATTTTCTCCAGTATAGCAAGAAGTATAACTGAATTGTTTTTCATGTTAACATAATACTTTGAAAGTGTATGTTACAAAAGGACAAAGTAAAATGGGTTGGGTAAAACATAGTGTAACCTCTGGTGAGCATTTGATTGAGGCAGTTAAAATGGTCTATGCAGAGAGCAGGGAAAGGAATTTTAGGCAGGTTCTCTGAAGAAAGAAAGAAATGAAAAGGGAGATCATTTAAATGGGAAGCAGGGATGTTGTGGTAATTATTTAAAACTGGCCTCTGGTTCATCCTAAGCTGCAGTGGCTCTGCCTAGCCCAGCTGCCATGTTTCTCAGCCTGAGGCCACGTGAGCACTGCAGCTAGAACCGGCTCGCCAGAAACACCAGCCCTGCCACCCACTAGATGCCAACATGAGAGATGGCTCTGCCAATCTTCCATGCTGTCTCCGAAAGGCAGGGCATTGCCCAGACCATTCTGCCATCCATGTAGGCCCAGTAAGAGAATGAGACTCTAATTCTTATAGATTAATCAAAGGCTGTATATGTTTGATAATGATTAATAACAAGATGCCTATACAAAGAGAGTTGTATCTCAATTAGCTAACCTAATTTTAAGTTTATAAGTTGTTCCCCACGAGTGCTCTCCATACCTGTGTGGTTCTCCATCCTCCTACATCTCTGCCCTCTCTAGCTCCTCCTCTTTCTTTTTTCTCTCCCTCTCCCAACTCCTCCTCTTCCTCTCCTTACTCCTTCCACCTTAGCTCCTCCTACACAGGGAGGTAAAGCAGAAGGATAAGTAACATCAAGAATGTTTGAAAAAGCCATAGGAAAAAAAAGTATTATTTTCTACTTACTTAAAAATACAATCATATATATGTATATATATACATATATATGTGTGTGTGTATGCACATATATGTATTTGCATATTTGAATGAATTTATGTCATTTGAGCTGATACTGCCTCCCATACAAGCCATAGACTATCTAACAAAAACCCAAGTATCACTCATAGGAAACTTCCCTTCAGTTGTTAGTCAGGGAGATGGAAGATACTCTCAAAAGAATATAACCTATTGCCATTTATTGCCCTGGGTTGCTTTCCAGAAGGGAAAGACTTCTATTACTGAAGATACTACACACATATATGTATGTCTATATATGGTGGTGGTGGTGCTGGTAGGGTTGGTAGTGGTGGTGGTGGTGGTGGTGGGGTGTGTGTGTGTGTGTGTGTGTGTGTACACAAACACTAAGGAGGAGGTCGTTTATTTGAAAGAAAGTAAAGGAGATAATAGAGAGCTGGTGAAGGAGAGGCTGTGGTGAAAGTGAGAATACAGCACTCATATATAAGATTCTCAAAAGTATTTAATTGTAAAGACAAGAACAGCATATAGAATGGCCATCTTTGCAACACTACCTATCAGTCCCTCCTTAAACTATATCTGAAAAAAGCACCTTATTCATATTCTTAATATATGGTAGGAAGGCTATATTTTTTCACTTAGGATAGGATAAATTAGAAGTTATGTTTTAGAATTGCTGTATCTATCTAACTAGTAACAATTCTGAGGTCAAAGCTTATGATATTTTATAAATTAGAAGCACAGTTATATTAAAACTAGAAAGTAATAATTTGGAATGTCTACTGTTTCAGATATTACCACATATTTGTTAGTTAAATTATAGATGTCACTAATTGGGTAAGCATTTATTAAATGACTGAAATAGTTGTGAAATTAGTATAAAGACAACTTATAATACAGACTGTTTTTTATTTCCTGAAAGTAGGATGCTAGGCAACTTATTATAAGCTCAGAGTTCTCTCTGTCAACTGCTGTAGGGGCTATAATAATGTGGTGCAAAATTCTCAGTTCTATTTGGACATGGTAGCACTTGCCTCTGAAGTAGCTGACACAAAAGAAGTGTAGCAAGCTAGAAATCAGCCTGGGATATGTAAATGAAATTGTCTCAAAAATAGAGAATTAAAGCAAAACACTAAGTCCTATGTGACTTTGGACAAGAGCTTGCTTATCAAAGACTAAGGGCTGGTCATGTAAGACTCTTGGGGAGCCTTAGCTTACTGGAGACTCCCCTGAGTGAACCACATGGAGATGTAAATCGATACAAAAAGCAAGAGGAATTTTAATGATCCAATGCATTGGGGCCATCCTACACCAAAGATAGTGTGGCAATCCCAGCTCAGTTTTTATACAGTTTAAGGGGCAGACTAGAGAAACAGTCACTAGGCACAATATGATTGGCAAAACAGTGTGACTTTTAAACTGATTGGTCTTTGGGGAATGAGTTGACAATGACCTCCCTTGTCTGTAAGTGGCAAGGGTTGGTCTGTCCTGAGGAATGTGTCTTCTTGCTCTGCACCTTCCCCACCCGCAAGTGGGTTCCCTTCCATTGTCTGAGGAATGTTAATCAGCCTCTCCTTTCCTCCTCTGAATGTTAATCCAGCAATTGTCCTCTGACTAAGGAATGTGAATTAGCCTCTCCCATGGGAGTTGGGGGGGGGGGGGAGACAAATGTTCCAAAGTTCCTCTTCAGTCAACATCTTCTCCTGAGTACATAGGGTAGAACTTGAAGCAGTTTCCTCCTGCTTGGGCAAGTACAGGAAGATCTACAGAAAAGGTAAGAGAGAGCAGGACACAGAAAACTGCACAAGGTCTTCATCTGAAGAGTAAAACGTGTGAAATCTATGCTCCTTTCAAAGCAGTCTTCGGCTTTCAAAGCAACAGTCACACTCTGTCATAAAATCATGAATTTTTTGTTTTAATTTGCTTAATAGAAAAAAATTTTACCTAAAACACTCCAAGGAAAAATAAATAAAACTATTAGAAAAACAAGCCTAGAAAATCATAGTGTTTTCCAACTAAAATGCATTGAGGAATGCTTAGCTTTCTATTTCTAGTATTTTGTAGTTTTCAGTGAAGTCTGTGTTGAATGCATGCAAAATATCAAAGTGATGTGATGATCATAGAGAATAGAATTTTTTCCATTTTTTTCTATATATCTTGTAGAGTGAAAAATTATAGATACTGGGTATATAGAATCCTTTTTAGACATATAAAATATTCTTTAGGCTTTCTTTATAAGGACATGGAAAATTTTCTGAGAAACTGAGCCATAAAGCAAATTAGGAATGTGGAAAGACCAGTCACCATTACTGGAACTGGCCTATCGCAAAGAGAAAGGAAAGAATGCAAGTGAACTAGGAGGAACCAAGCTGGGAACCAAGCTGGTAACTGCAGTTGAAGACCTCCGAAGAGGGGAGACCACTGGCTGTCGGGGTCAATTCAGCTCCTGCGTGGGCATACGAATTGACTGGCAGCTAGTTGTCACGCCCTAATAAACCTCGCTATTGCTCTGGTACATGGTGTCTCGAGCAGATTACTGGGTGGTCGTGACTTTCTGAGACTTGAGTGAGGGTCTCCCCTCTGCGGAGGTCTTCAATCTAAACTGCCTAAGTGCTGAAATTACAGGTGTAAGCCACTGTATTTCTAGAATAAATAAGTCTCATACAAACCAGTTTGCCCGGATACAAACATTTATATTAATAATATAAATTATTATTTATTGGACCACTAATATGTCAGCTTCTAAATGTCAGCTCTTTGCATAAAATGTAGTCTGTTATACATAACCTATTAAATGGGTTCTGTCATTCTTTTCTTTTTTTTTTCTTTTTTCTTTTTTTTTTTTTTTTTTTGGTTTTTTGAGACAGGGTTTCTCTGTGTAGCCCTGGCTGTCCTAGAACTCACTCTGTAGACCAGGCTAGCCTCGAACTCTCGAACTCAGAAATCTGCCTGCCTCTGCCTCCCAAGTGCTGGGATTAAAGGTGTGCACCACCAACGCCCGGCCTGTCATTATTCTTAAGAGGTAAAGAAACAGAAAGGAGGGTAACAATCTATCAAAAGTACCATTAAGTAAAAGCAAATGGTGCTATTTGGAAACTGAATTTATGTGACTCACTTTGGACTGTGGTTCAATAAGGAAAAGTAGAGGCTTTGAGTCGCTGCCCCGGTGGGAAGATAGTGTTCATAAATAGAGCCAAAAAATACAGTGACTGACATCAACCCTTAATCCAGTTGCACTGAGTTTCTCATTTATCCGTTTGCTCCTACTTGGGCAAGTTTCTTAATTCTTTGCTCTGATGTTCATTTTATTGGAAGAGACAACTCTTCCAAAACAATTGTACAGGGGATAGTCTAAAGTGAACAATTGACAAACATGCTATTATTACATCGGCAACTACTATTATTTTTACAATAGTAGTAATGCTTATCATTATATATTTATAACTGACCTGTATTGCAAGTAAAATTTAGTCTATTTACGAAGTAGAAACTTTTTGGTAAAATTAGGTTTGATCTCAATAGTGAGATGGTCACGTTGGGGAGGTAGTAAATATGTTTTGTAACTAGGTATCAGTTTTAGTTCCAGAAATGGCCTAAAGCATAGAAAACAACTGTTAGTGAATCTGCATTCCCTACTGGTAATCCTATCACATGATAAGCTGATTGCCCTTAACACTGTCTAAGATGGTCCCTAACCTCTTTCCTTTTTATCATTGGAGGTATCTAGAAAGAGTGACTGACTGTTGGCATAGGATAAACTTCAGGGTTGTGCTGAACTAAAAAGGAAAAATATCACTTTAAAGGAGGAAATCCCTTTACCTAAAGAAAGAATTGCAACCTAAGAGAAATCCCCCTTAAAATTAGAAATTCCAGATAATATATAGAATACCTAACTAAACCTAATTATTCAGTATAAATTTAAACCAAATCCTCATGAGACTCTCTCTCTCTCTCTCTCTCTCTCTCTCTCTCTCTCTCTCTCTCTCTCTCT
>NW_021604618.1:14230494-14254083 GCF_004785775.1 Grammomys surdaster | reverse complement strand
TCTCTCTCTCTCTCTCTCTCTCTCTCTCTCTCTCTCTCTCTCTCTCTGTGTGTGTGTGTGTGTGTGTGTGTGTGTGTGTGTGTGTTGAGAAAAGGAGCTGTTTTTGATTTTTTTTACATCACTTCCTTTAATTTTTGACATTATAATTATAATAATATAATTATTATATTATAATAATTCCTTTCCTCCTTTCCCATCCTTCCTCCAAATCCTCCCACATATCCCTCCTTGCTGGCTTTTAAATTCAAGTGTCTTCTTCCATTAATCATTGTTACATGCATATGAGTGTATATGTGCATACATACATATTTCTAAGTACATAAACACAACCTGTTCAGTCTGTATAATGTTACTTGTATATGTCTTTTTCAGGGACTCATCTTTAAGGTAATTAATTGCCAAGGGACACAAATCACAAAAGAGAATATAGACCTATTTCTATTTGAGTTTCAACTCTATCATACTTTTTTATTTCTTTGGGATAAATCTGTGAATTCAACTTTTGATGTATTGAAGTAGCAACAGCTTTCTGCATCTAAAATAATCCAACATGTGTTCTTCCTTTGAGGCCATGACTGTGAAAATTGAGTTTTTTTTTTAATTTTATTGACCATTAACATACTAGGAATTTGTCATGGTTCATCACTGGATGCATTCATACCCTTTACTCATGGAGAAAAATTGAATTAAAAAGAAATTTGTTCTATGGGGAGGGGTCTGTAACCTAAAACTTTTCTCCTTTTTCCTTCTCTGTTTAAAACTAGAATGCATTATTTTATTCTAGTGTTACTTAATATGTACATTTTACTGCTTTACCTAAAATGATGAACGGTTTTAAAGACAATATAAAAATAGAAAAAAATATGTTTGCACAAAAGAAAAATTCTCTAATGAACAGAATCTGTTCACAGTAATGTATAAAGAGCTTGTAGATAGACATTTGAAGCTTCTCGGTGTAAAGAAAAGATTAAATGCATTAGGGGATGGGAAATACCCACGACTCTAATCCCATCACCATGTGCTGTACACATGAATCACCCTATAAATATGAGTAATTGTGCACCCATCAAGACATTTAGGTCTACAGTTGAAAATATTTAAAGTACATCTAAAATTTTACAAAAACAAGAATTTCTGGTATCAACCTGAAATCTTTTGTGACATCTATTATACCACTATAGTTCATTAAGATTTTGAGGAAAAGATTTTCCTTTTCCTCAAAAAAAATATTATTTTTATGAATATTCTAATTCCAATGATCTTTTTAATGGCACAGGAGATCAGTGAGGATAGGCAAGTGACTGAAAGTAAGATAATTATGTGTGGCAGAAAAGTCAGGTTCTATTCCCAGGCATTCAAACTATGCACTCTCATGCTGACTCAGTACTGAACGTTTGTCTGAAGGATGTGAGAGAAAGGCCACAGAGGGGGATGTGCCAATTTTATTGAGATAAGTCTGCCAGAAACTCTCTGTGAAGTGGTGATTGCTCAGCTGATGAAAAAGTTAAATAATCAAAATGCACGTGTGTGTTCTGTAATATATATATATATATATATATATATATATGTGTGTGTGTGTGTGTGTGTGTGTGTGTGTGTGTATATATATATATATATGCATCTGACATTTTCTTAACTTAAAAAAATATATACCCGCACTTGTTCTATGGCAATAAAAACTTCTCCCTTAGAGCGCTGAAGAAATTCAATTTCATTTTGAGAAATTGTTTCTGGAAGAAACCTACTTGTCCTGAACACTTTGTCCTTTTTGTTTTGTTTTGCTGCCTTCTTTCACTGTTGGATCTCTGAGCAAACATTCCAGTTTGTCACCATGTCAATAGCCAAATCAGACTGATGATGAGAACAGTGTGCTATATTAGTAAAAGAAAAACAAGGTTGTAAACCCCGCTTCAAAGTCTTCATGTTGCTCTTGGCCATAGCTGAGAAAGGGCTTAACGCAGTCAAGCAAGGAAATAAAAAAATACAGTACAAACACTGCTTCAAGTAGATCAGTGATGGGTAGCACAGTTAGCTGTGAAATAGACTTTAAGATTAGTCTCTGAAGTGGTAACACATAGTCCAAATTGTGCAAATATATATGAAACAAATAAACACTGCAAGAGACTCCCTGCTTTCCACCGTTCTGGTTCTAGTAAATTTTGATTTCTCTTATTTGTACGTCCTTAGCTATGTGCTGTAGGTTAACCAGGAAAACTCACCACGTGGAAAAGAAAAAAGGAAGAATTTTTTTAAAACCATAGCTTGCTTCTTCCAGCTTAAAATTTTAGCAGTCTCATCTGTGAATATAAATAGTATAATGTAGGCGGTGCTGATGTTAGGTAGGAGACAGAGGTGGCCAGCTGTTGCTCTTAATATTTACTTTCAGGATCCTCAGAGAAACAGGGGGAGGGGTTATGGGATAGGGGTTTCTCAGAGAGGAGACAGGGAAAGGGGATAACATTTGAAATGTAAATAAAGAAAATATCCCCAAAAAAAGGAAGAAAAAAGAAAAGAAGAGAAAATTGTTTTGCCATATAATGCCTTCTTCTGCAAAATACAAATCATTGTTATATTTCATAATGTGGCACAAAGATTCACTTAGGTGACATAATCAATGTCAATACCTGGCAAATGTCAGTCAGCACAACGTTTTAAGCCTGAGTACATTAAACCCTAATGACAAGATGAATTGTTCATGAAGACTCACTAAGTAGAGAAAGGCCTCACTTATTGCTAGCATTCGTTTGAGTTGGTTCATTGTGCATGCCGTTACTAAATATTTCGCCTCTCACTGCAGCAGTCCAGTGTAATATTAATATCTCTTATTTACGGCCTCAATAAATATATTGAGTAGGATTCACGTTGTTTTGAGAAGAATGTAAATGATGCTTTTCTGGAATTTTGGGCCTCGACGTTCGGTCAACATAAGTCTTGGTGCTGATTAATGAAATGGTTCCTTCTGATTTATCTGGGCAGTTCACCTGCTAGAACCCTGCAATCCCTGCTGAGGCTCACTCTCACAGCAGTTCTGTCTCACTCTCTCTTGGAGAAGAGAGCCCAGGGCAAGGGCATGTCAGATTTTTGAAAAAGAAGGCTCGTTAGCAGGAGTGGTTTACTGAAATAAAGTAGGTCTCCTGAGAGCAGACCAGGGTGTGTCCCGCAGACAGTGGCTTTGCCTTGGAGCAGCCACTGAGGCCTTATGTAACAGAGGGCCTACTTGACTCCAGCAGGAAACCCAAGCCCAGACGACACCCTGGCTCCAGGCTGCTGCCAGGTAGCAGCTGACTGTCTCCTTTCTTCTCTGTTCCCCATGCAAATGACCCAGAACAGTTTTCCCTCTCACAGACTGAATTCATTAGATTTATTTTCTCCCAGCCATGCTGTGGAGGTTGAATTGCCCTCATTCATAAGCTGACTCCAGACCTAGAGAAAGAGACAGCAGGATCCAGCTATTGCACCTAATAAAATGTGTTCAGTGGAAATCACAGGAGATGACTGGATGAAAAATTCTTTAAGTAATAAGGAGCCTGAGGAACCTGCACTGGGAAGCCAACACTCTTCACAAGGCTCGAGTGTGTAAAAATGTTTTGGATTTCACCTTTAAGCAGATCGTGAGCTGCCTCAACCCTGATCATCAGTTCCTTCTGAATTTCCCATGATTCCAAAGGGGCTTCTTCTCCCTAGACAAACCCTGAACTTTTAAAAGAAGGTAGTAGAAGCTTAAAGAAAGACCAGATGGAAGAACCTGAGTGTCTAATGGGTTTGATCTACAGCTTCGATGCCCTCTCCTGGGCTACTGCCTCCCAATCTTGATCACAGTGCTGTTGGTAATTAGCACTGTCACGAAGTTCTTTTGTCAATAAACATTTAGCACATTGCTACTGTGGTTTATTTCCCAACACAGCATGTTCTACTCAGATTTATGTTTTAAAGATGCAAGACTATTATATCATAATTTAGTCAATAAAATAAAGTAATTGTATAAAACTCTCCCTTCTTGTGCTTCTGCCCAGGTCAAGTTGCAGCATGTGCCTGTGAACACAGGAAGGCTTTGCATGACAAAGTCCTAATGGGTCCTGTGTTGGAAATCTGATTTGAGCCATATTTCTATTTAAAGATGCCTCTTATCTTGTGGGGTGGGGAGTGAGGGCAAGATTATAAGTAAAACAGAAATTTCTCCTTGCTAACTTCTAGTCTACTCTACCATCCTTGCTTCCCTACCCCCTCCTGCTATGTTTTAAGCTACTAGATAAAGAAGTGAGTTTTACTGTGATGTTTTCAGACAGACAGACAGACAGACAGACAGACAAGCATACATGCATGCATATCTTGTCCATTTTGTTCAAGTAAATATATCAGATGTTCCTGTGTTCAAATTCACTAAATGCCTCTGAGTTGTGATCCTTCTGTTATGAAGGAAAGAGAGGACGAAAAGGAAGAAGAGAGGGAGGGAGGGAGGAGGGAGTGAGTGAGTGAGTGAGGGAAGGAGGGAGGGAGGGAGGGAGGAAGAAAGGAAAAATATTTCTGAGGAAATGAGCTAAATAAAAATCTATCTTAAGTTCTCTTCATCCTTATGTCCACAACATTTAATCTGAAAGCATACTTGTTCCTTTTTAGGCTATGTTGTTTCTTTTTAGACTACCTCAAAAGCCATCAGCTTTCAAACTGGACCTCTAATTTGTCTCTTAGTTTCTCTGATTATTGTTATAGACTTCCTTTTTAAAAATAACTTGGTTATCATTAGGGGGAAATGTACTTGGTCATATAGCTCCTTTTAAATAATATTTATCATTTTAATAAAAATGGAAGCAATACGAAATTTAACTCAAAATCCTGAGGTCCTCAAGTAAGCTAAGCTGACAACGATTATATAAGCACAAATTTGTAGAGCACTGAAATGTAGATAAAGAATGACAAGCATGAACAAAACTCCAGAACCTGTAGCCTAGTAGGGAAGATGGACACAGAGTGCAATAAGCATCAAAATGGAAACCCTACCAAAAGGAATGGGAGAAAATGGGAGGACTAGTTCAATTGGAAGAAAATATGAGCTTTTCTTACTTAAAGCATATTTGAACTAAAAATTTGAAGAATGGAATTTAGAAATGGTTTGAGTATTTAACCCAGCAGCTGCACACTACAGAATGCTTTTTTAATGGCAAGTATAATGTTGTATTTGTGATATAATAATAGTCTGGAAATATGCAGTGTAAAAGAAAATGCTGTTATATTAACAGTAATTGAAAGTCATGTACATAACATAAGAAATTTGAGGGTTTTTTTTTCTTTTTTAGACTTATTTGTTTTATATATGTGAGTACATTGTCATTGTCTTCAGACACACCAGAAAAGGGCATCAGATCCCATTACAGATGGATGTGAGCCACCATGTGGTTGCTTCGAATTAAACTCAAAACCTCTGGAAGAATAGTTAGTGCTTTTAACCTCTAAGCCATCTCTCTAGCCCCAGATATTTGAGCTTTTTGTGTACAGTAAAATCATTGTAGACCGTAAAGCAGGGGAGATCATGACTATGTATATTAGAGAGACTCCGCTGCCAGCAAATTCCTATTGAAATCTTATAAAGTTCACAGCAAGGTGACCATGTTTACTCCAACTAGGGCCCAAGATAACAAGTCAATAGCAGTCTGGTGATTATAAAGTGGCAGACAGAAGGAACAGGTGGCAGGGACAACAGGGCTTAGTGTTTACAAAAAGTATGGCTAGTGCCAGAGAAGGAAGAGTTCAACATTAATTAGATTAATTGATGAATTAATGAATTAGAAAACAGGGTTTGCTATTTTCATAGAAGAGTCAATATGCAACAGTGTAACTTGAAGCATGGGTAACCTATGAGCTTGGTTTAGGTTTTGCATTAAAAGAAAAAATAGTGTGGAGCCAAAGGTTTCCCAATTTTTGGCAGTTCTGTATCTTCAAACCATAATTTCTTAATCTAAGAAATAATATTACAGCTCAGGCTGTGTTTATCAGCTTGAGCTGCTGTGAAATTGTTCAAGGTTATGTATGTGGCTGTAGTTTCTAAACCTTCAAATCTACTTATGAAGGAGCTGACTCAGTAAATGTTGGTGCCCGACGTGTGCCCTTTGGGTCGGGGTCCAATCAAACGTTGCTTCCACAGGGATGTCCCGCACGCATAGAATCGACGCTTCTCCGGAGAGAAGAGAGAAGATTCGCATTGTGATCGCCATAGTCACCCACCTGTGAGATTGATCCGGTGAAGGTAAGAAAAAGTAACGCAATCACTGAGACAAGCATTAAGCAAACATGATTTTCTCTTAAAGGGTCTCAAAAGTCCCTCAAGGCACGAGGAGTAAGGGTTAAGAAAAAAGAATTTTTTAAAAAAAATTTCATTGGTGATGTTTCCCCAAGAGGAGACTATCAATGAAAAAATGCTACACCTCCTAAGGAGGAAATAAAAAGATTGAACCTTGAAGATGAGGGAGAGATAGGACTAAAGCAGTTGTCCGCTCATAGGCCATGTTAACAAAAGAAAAGGAAAAGGCTATTTTTAGAGCCCTCCTAGACTCAGTTCTCA
Source organism: Grammomys surdaster (assembly GCF_004785775.1). Lineage (NCBI taxonomy): Eukaryota > Metazoa > Chordata > Mammalia > Rodentia > Muridae > Grammomys > Grammomys surdaster. Next base: position 14,247,527 of record NW_021604618.1, on the reverse strand, counting down.
TATGGGGCCGAGGATCAATATGTCTGTTTGATACCAAAGAAGGCACAGCTAGACAGTTGCCGGAAAGATTGGTGAAACAGATAACTCCATAAAGCCAGACCCAATTGTAGATAAAATGGATAACAATTGAGATCCAGGGAAGAGAGATTTCCCTGAGAATTCCCTTCTTTTTTTCCTTTCCAGATAAAAATGAGCCACCCGTGGTGATTGCTGTTGGAGGTTCTGATCCTAATATAGGCCTCGGGACTTGTACTACTCAGAACTTTAATGGGCCATTGATAAGGACATCGAACAGCTAGAGATTGGCATCACTAATCTGGAAAAATCCCTTCATCTCCTTTTCCTTCAGCAAAGAGGGCTCAGTGCTGCCCTCAAGGAGGAATGCTGTTTCCATACTGACCACACCAGGATAGTTAGAGATAGTGTGACCAGAATCAGAGAGAGATTAGAATGGCGAGAAAGAAAAACACTGGTTCTCTGCCTCTCCTTGTCTTATCACCATTCTCCCTTCCATCCTGGGTCCAGTAGTCCGTCCCCTTCTCCTTTTGGGTTTCAGCCCTTGGACCTTTAACAGACTCATAGTATTTGTAAAACAACAAATTGACTCCTTGGCATCTAAGCCCCTACAAGTACATTATCATAGACTTGATTTGGCTGATAGAGGCTTGGCTGAGCCTTGCTATGACATAACTCCTTTAGGAGCTGCATAGAACTCAGATCTATGCACGTTGGTTCGGCATGATGCGAACACAACATGGGTACCTGCAAGGGGTTCGTGATGAGGTACCGCAGGGAGAGGACCCAAATTGTCCGCTTCTGAGTCCCCCAAAAAGCAAACCTGATTGCATAGAGGTTGGTGTTCATTTCTTGTGTCTCAAAGCAGCCAGCTAGGACCCTCAATATCCTACGTGGCCACGAGACAAATAACCCTCTCCTCCCCAAAAAGACACCATTACAAATAATACTGGGAGGATCAGGTCAATGCTTTCCCCCTCTGTTCAATGCCCACTCATCTGCGGATGAGAGATGAGATTTCTTAAAGTCCGAATTCACCTACCAGCCTCATTTAAAATTGTTAAAAGGTGTCGGGAGCCAAACACAGGAAATCACCTGCTGTTCTGGGAAACCTAGTCTCAGGTCCCAGGGATTTAAAGAATGTCTGGTATTCCCAGGGAGCCGGTTAAGACAATGGGATGGTCTAGAACAATAAGCATCCAATAGTGGGATAGCCCTAAGTAATGACCCTCACCCAAACTTCCTGGTTTGCTGTGTCTTTATAACCTGCACCAGAAATTAAAGTTTCAGAGCTTGATCAGAACCCCAGACTTGCTCTCATTCCTTGTGTCTCTTGTCCCTTCGTTCTTTCGCCCCTTCCCTAAGGTCTCGTCGAATCCCCGCAGGCCGGGGCAAGTAAACTATTCAACTCTCCTCTTTTCTTGGAGACAGTTTTAATAGTATGATGTCCCCTCATTTAAGCAAGCAAACAAAGCCTTGACCCCTGAGAAATTCAGTTGTTTAAAAAAATGCCAAAGAAAAGAATTTCTAATTTTTAACTATAAATCTCGCAAATTTGGAATATTTTAAAAATTATTAAAGTGTTAGACATTGAATAAGATCTTAAGATCTCAAGATCTTAAGCAAAATGTTTCAAAATAGAAAAGAACAAAGGCAACAATTTTGGAAGCTTAAAATATCTCCATTTCCTGCACCTGGTTCACATGTGAATACTTCAGACATCATGGGATAGCTGAGTTCATGAAAAACAATAACACCAGGCACGAGAAGAGGCTGGAAGAGAAAAGTAAGTTCAGTTAGAAAACAGGAAAGCTGATGCTTTCTTCACTTTCAAACTGTAGCATGCGCCATGTGGACACAATTTGTACCTCCCTGTGTCTTCTTACACTGAGAAATTCTCATCTCTGATCCCACTTCTCATTGGATGGCTAGAGGATCCTAGAGACATTCTTTTGAAAAGATGTGATTATAGCTCAAGATTCTTGCTAGAAACCTAAAGAGTTAACTGAGGAGAAGACATAGGATGAGTTTCCTGAGAGATGTGTGCTTGGAGCATGGAAAGTCTGCCCAAAGTCAAATTAAACAGCCCTTAGTTTCTCATATATACATGGTTTTGCTCCATTTATTTATATTCGGCTTTTGATCTAGAAAGAATTAAGGAAGCTGATAATAAACAATGAAAAAGACAATGAATAAAGATATTGGAGAGCAGGACAAGAGAGAATAAATGAACATGGCTGTAGTATTAAGAGGAACAAAACATTGTGTATTTCTCTCAGCATTGCCAACTACTTCTGGCCTGAGGTTTCTTCACAACACCATAGCTTTAATGAGAAATATCCCCCATACGCTAACTAACATATTTGGACACCAGTTGCTGGCACTCTGTGTAAGAAATTATAGAAGTAAAAATCATCATTTTGACTTGAGAGTAAAAAATTACTATTCTGTCTTTATTCTAATTGCTTACTTTGAACAGTATTATGCTTATCTAAGTCTAGTATACAGAAAATACATTATAGCTGCAGAACTTCACAGCCAGCCAACGTGATGATGGTTGAATAAAAAGATTATTTTATTATTGCCTTTTATTATTAAAATATTATATTTTGCATAAGTTTCATAATATAAAATCAAATATCAGGGCAATAGCGATGATCTGGCCAGTAAGGATTCTTTTTTGCCAAGCCTGATATTCTAACTTCAGTGGAGAACTGACACCCACTAGTGGTCCTCTGACCTCCATAAGCACACAGTGGCATGTGCATGCACACATGTGCAAACACAAGTAAATGTATTAAAATGTTACACATTAAAATTACTACATATTGTCATTTGGCTTTTTTATATGGCTATACATTTACAAGATGAAACCACTGTTATAAGGTATCTTTGACTTTGCATTTTTGTAAACTTTGCCTAATTTTTCAAAAAAATGTAATCATTTCAGCTGGCTTTGATTATTAATTGCAACAATTCATTTCTGCTTATTTTCTGCTGGATAATTTAGTAGTTGGGCTGCTACATGCAGACATAGCAATCTAGATAATAACTACTAAATCTTAGAACTTTCATACATTTGTTTTAGGTAGAAAATTATTGCTAAACTTTTCAGTTGAGAAAAATTGCTCAATTCTCATACGAAATAATTGTTCTTTATCAGGGACTTACTGGTACAGTTATGTAAGGTAAAAATATATTTTAAACATGCTGTTTGCTTTACCAGCCTTGAAAATACTCAAACTATAGCAGTGTCAGCCCAACAGAACTTGAAACAAGATGCAATCAGGAGATGTGGTGTCAGTACTGAATTTAATTTACCAGATTAAGTTAAAAAGTATATAATTCTCTTACTTTAAAAGTCCATAAAATAGCTTTAATATTTTTGAAATTACCAATCTACCTGTTTTAAAGGATCTTTTCAAAGGCTGCTCCTCAAAATCATCACATGTTATTGGTGACTTTGTCAAATGTTTTTGGATAGAGTAGTCTTATCAAACTATAGCATCTTGAAAACAAAACAAAAAAGTACTGTTCTGTGGTTTGCATTTCTTCCCAATCTAGTCCTCAAAACATGACAAGCTCTTTGACTAGTTTGCTGATACTACCTTTGGGTTTGTATTGTGAACCTTAAGATCATAAGCTGCAAGCACAACCAGAAACCATAGAGCAGACAGGATTAAGTTAGGTCTTATATGAAAACAGTATATCTTGATTCACTGAAGTCTTGAGGTACTTTCTGTGTCTAAGACCAGAAATAATCACTTTTGAGACCAGAATCTCTTTTACACACTTAGTGTGCAATCATTTACTTCCTCACTGGCAATGGTTAGAGCAAAACAAGATTTTATTTTGGGAGTTCTAGTGGATAATATTGGAAATAAGAAAGTCTAATGGGTCATATTCTTTCTTTGATTTCATGCTAGAAAAATGTAAGTTATAGAGAGGTGTATTAAGTTTTCCAAATTCAATGAAAGAGACAATATCAGATGTTACTTAAGACCCAGTTTGTTGGCTCCTTTACCAAGGAAACATTTTGTGCCATCCTGCTGTTAAACTGAGACTGTCTAACAAGATTTCAAAATAACCACAGGCAATTAGGAGAGTTTGACACAAGACATGTTACAGATGTTTGGAATTTAGTCTTCAAATATTTTTCAATAGTCCTTAAAGTGAAAACATTATAACTTGCCTGGAAAATATGTATCAATTGCAAACATGATTATTGTCTGACCTGCTTTTTGTTAATGAGATTTACTGTATTATCCAGTTTAATTTAATGTTATATAGTCATTAAAGTAATTTGTTAAGTAACAATTTGTCTCATCAAGTGCTAGTTCATAGCATGTGGATAGTTGCCTGATTGTTTCTTATATTTTAAACTTATTTTTATTTTATGTGCATTTGTGTCACAACTAGATATTTTGCTGTGTGAGGGTAACCTTGGTACCTTGGAAACCTTGGTACTAGAATTACAGACAGTTTTCAGCTGCCATGTGGGTGCTGGGAATTGAACCCAGATCGTCTGGAAGAGCATTGGTGCTCTTAACCTCTGAGCATCTCTGCAACCTGATTGTTTCATGTTTTAAACTTAAGACCTCCGCAGAGGGGAGACCCTCTCTCAAGTCTCAGAAAGTTGCGACCACCCAGTAATCTGCTCGAGACACCATGTACTGGAGCAATTGCGAGGTTATTTATTAGGGGGTGACAACTAGCTGCCGGTCAATTCGTATGCCCACACAGGAGCTGAATTGACCCTGACAGCCAGTTTGAACGGGGTTTTTAAAGGAAAAAACCACAAACCAAGGAATGGGGAGGGGGTGAGGGGTTGCCATGGTGGTGTAACATAAAAATAGTGGAACATTCCAAAGGAACCCAATCTACGTGAGTCAGGATCAGGTGAAAACTCTCTGTACGCTTATCTTTCTCAAGAATGTGGTCCTGCCCTGTTACTTCAGCCTTGCCCTGTCACTATGGTTCTCAGCTTGGTTACACCTGGCTAAATTGCATTCTAGCCAGTCTGTCCACATTCTTAACTTGCTTCATGCCTCCATGTCTTTATAAAGAAAGCCTAAAGAATATTTTATGTCTAAAAAGGATTATATATACCCAGTATCTATAATTTTTCACTCTACAAAACCAAACATACTGACATACAAAAATTAATATAAATTATAAAATATTAAAATTATACTTATGAGTCTATCAATACTCAGTGTATTAATTATAAGATTGATACTGTTTCATGTTATAAAACTAATAATTTACCATTTCACAACATATATAACAGTCAGCATTTTTAATAATACAATTCAAATCAAGAGGTACAATAAATTCCTTTTTATTCCAATTTTTATTACTTTGCAAAAAGTACCCAATAATGTTATAGCGAATAACCAACAAGAAAAGAAAAGAAGAAAGGGAAAAGGAGGGGAGTAAAGAATTATGAAGACATTATCTATCATTCTATTATTGCTTTCATATTTAAGTGTACCTTTGTTGTTATATACTTTCTCTGTGTATTTTCATGATTATAAACATACAATTTTTCTTTTATAAATATATAATACATGTTATTTTAAATATAGGTGTTATAATAATTTGACAAGTATTTTTAGTCTTTTTAATATACAGCAAATTGAAGAAAAATGCATCATATAAAACCATTTATCAACCATTGGGAATTTTAGTGTTTTCCAAGCTTTACTAATGTGAATAATATCACAATAGAAATACTTGAACAGATATTATTTGACTTAACATTTTTATAAATTTTCTAGAGGAAAAATTTTAAAATACAACAAAATTGGTTTACCCAGGAGTAGTTTCATGGTTTCTAATATGTAGATTAAATTATTCCTTAATACTGTTATACCAACTGAAAATAATATGAACCATTATTAAAAGCCTTCAGAACGCCATTGGTTATAATTAAAGTCATATTTTATTGTGGGGCTGGTGCCATATTTATGACTACACTGATGATTTTCCAACCTACCAAAGAAATTAGAGAAGAGTAGGTCATATATGTCAGAGTCTATTACTTAGTTTTCTTCATAGTAAATATGAGTATGATGAGGATGCCTTTATCATCCAAGAAATTATGTTTTACTTAGAGTTAACAATAGGGCATATGGGTCTGATGTTTCAATGGCCATGCCATAAAAACAATTTTGGCAAAACTAGAGATGGATCATGGCTATGAATGCAGTAAACTAGAGAAGTAAAGGAACATGAATGGATATTAATTGGAGTTATATAACCATATTAAAAACTTATCATCAGTGAATAAATGATAATCAAAAATAAAGTGAAGGTCACATACCTTTTTTGACTTAGGAAATACTGCAGCTCTGCCTATGATATCACTCTATTTCTAAAGCACATTATAAAAAAGTATTTTGACCTCCATTCCACGAGCCAGAGTCATTATATAATTACTTTCAAAAGTAGAGTTTATGAGGTCATATGTCTACAATGTAACTTGGCCATGGAAATCTTGAACATACTATATTGAAATACATCAACTTTAAGAGCCAAATAGTTACGGATCTAGAAGAAGGAAAATATATAATAACACATTTAAAGTTGTATTGAAGTTGTCATTCTCACTGGCAGTGAAGAACAAAGTACATAAAAGTGGTATCTCAGAGACACTAACATGTAAATTCAATCCAGCAATGAAACTAAAATTTGACTTCAGAATCAGCATGCTCTATAAGAACCACACTGGAAAAGAAGTCCAGTCAAATTCTTGTTGCATTATATCATTGGCAATTTTAATCAAATTAGAAAACAATAAGCTAGATTCTTCTTTTCAGGTTCATAAGGTTTTTTTGTTTTTATTTTTTTTGTTTTTTTTGTTTTTTGTTTTTTGTTTTTCGAGACAGGGTTTCTCTGTGTAGCCCTGGCTGTCCTGGAACTCACTCTGTAGACCAGGCTGGCCTCGAACTCAGAAATCCGCCTGCCTCTGCCTCCCAAGTGCTGGGATCAAAGGTGTGCGCCACCACCGCCTGGCAAGTTCATAAGTTTTTTTAACCCTTAAAAATTCCCAAAGAAGTTTGCAACACATGTCATATACAAATATAAGGGTGTGTTTCTAAGATAGTCATTTAACTTATCTGAATCTAAGTACACAACAAATTGCATACATCCGTTGACAATTGCAAAGCCATATTTAGTGACTGGGTAAGAGAACCTCTGCCTTAAGATGTTTTTAAACATTCAGGAAATACAAGTAAACTAAAGGAGTGTGAGGGGAAACATCAGGTTATTTTCATGTCGTACTGATCTGCCTCATCTAGGCTCTTTGTACTTATTTTACAAAACAAAGTATATTTTGGGAACCATTATTCTTTTTCCTACAGTCTGACTTGAAGCCAATGTTGGCTTTAAGTTCCATGTAGACCATGATGACCTCTAATTTTCCTCTGCCTCCCACATGCTTGAATTACAGGTGTGTTCATATCTAAGTATATTTTTAATTTCTCACGTATTTTGCATCTTTTCCACTCCACTAAATTATCTAGTCTAATGGCAATTTTATATTTGTATTACTACTGAAAATATAATAGCAATTTGTATTATTATAATACCTGACAATAACTAAAGATTTTGTTTTGTATGCCTAGCATTTTGCTTTTCACAGCAATCTTACGAAAGCTACTGTTATCATCACATCCTTGATTAGGCACCTAACACTGGATCTCACAATATCAATTTGGTATATCTGCAACTTGAGCTCAGCTATCTAGAAATCCAGATCTTTCTATCCACTGTGATATGGGACATTGCCTTCTAATGTTTACCTGAATGTGTAAACAGGTAAACAATTATTCAATAAAGCCATGGGCTAGTATTGCACCAAATAAAATTTTATCCCCAAAATATATTTTCAACAATAAAACTTGAGGTGGATTTTTAGCATCAAAAATATAATAATTTATAAATGGTCAATTTAATGAAAGATAGTTAAACAGACATTGTCATTGTTTATAGGCAAATTTCTAAGAAAATAATTGTTACCCCTTTAAGAAAATTCAGGAATTCCTAGCCAGAAGGAGCGGAGTCTCTGAGGACAGATGAGCTTCATGATACATAATGCGCATTTTGGATCTATTTCTTGGAGCTACACTATAGAAAAACACAAGGTATTCAAAACAAACAACAGAGAAAATGTGGGAGGGATTTTTCTTGTCTCCCTGTCCAGAGAGATGAGCCAGTGCACTGTTCCAGCTGGATCCTGGGTGGTCTCAAAAGGTAGCACTACACAAAGCTGCAGCTCCTCCAATCTGGAAGTCCCATATGTACAAGGGAAGTGATTGTTTGGAGAATCACAATAAACACTGCTGTTCTGTGTTCATGTTCTTTGCTTCCAAGAATTCCAAAGGGCCTGATTTCTCATCAACGATGACTATGTAACGGACGGCAGAAATAAGAATGTTGTAAACCTCGAATGCTAAAACCAAAATTTTTTGTTGTTTTGTTTTGTTTTATTTTTCATTAAACTTCTGTGAACATCTGTTGAGTGTTCACCATTTCCCAGCCACTTTTTTATTTTCACACATAATGCTTGTTTCAACCTCTGGGGTAGTTTCTCCCTATTTCAAGAGCGAAAATGAGCTTCATGAGTGAAGTGGTTTGCCCCTAAGGCCAAAGATCAAGGAAGTAAGTTAAGATAACTGACTAACTCTGAATTATTATGAAGAATTTTGATTTCCTCTCAAGAGCACTAGAGGGAGAAATACACCTGATCCTATCACGTTTTTTCTTGTAACTGAGCATCTGTGCTGGGTAGTTTTTCTGTCAACTTTTCACAAGTTACAGTCTTCTGAGAGAAGGGAACATGGGGTGAGTGTGGGTGGCGTGTTCTCGCCCGCGAGATAACACAGACACCAACGTTCTTCAGCAGATCTTTATTACGATGTTATAGAGGAAAGACCCGCTGGGAAAAAGCCGGCTGATGGGAACCGGCTGGCGGAAAAGGCCCCGAGCCCCGGGAAGGCCCTGGTTAAATACCCCCTGGAGTGATGTGTACATACCCGGTTGGTCAGTTGCCCATAAAATGCTATATGCCCCGGGAAGGGCTTGTGACTTCGCGCGCTTTCCCCTCACACAAAGACAGTAAATTACAGAACTTGTGAGAGCATCGGATTGCCAGAGATGTCTCTGCTTTCCACGGCTCTCTACATCTCCCCCTTTTTGTTTTAAATGAGAATCACAGGCACTGGCCATTTCCCATGTCTTAGGCTAGTTGATATTCTCCCATAGCCAGCATCAAGGAATGGTGAGCTCCCTGTCTTAGGCTACGAGGGTTGCGCACCCACACCTGGCATTCATTGAATGTGCGCCCCAGGTTGTGGCCACTCGTAATGCCCGTCATGGGGTAAACTCACACCACCTGGTGTACCTCTGGCATATGGCTTCAACCTATTCCCGTCGTTGGGATCAATGGCAGCTGGCCTGGAGACAAAAGATAGAGCTGTCCTTGGTCTGTCTGGCACGGTACCAATCATAACTCAAACTCAAGCCCGATCAAGCAAATTCCATTATGGGGAATAAGCGATCAAGGACTAATAGTTTGATACAGTCTCTCCCACCTTACCAGGTGCAATGGAAACGAGTCCTCTGGGTGCAAAGGCTAGGGGAAACCGAGAGAGATGCAAACACCCATCCCTGTGCAATGGAGTCACCTCCTAGGGGTGCAAGGGCTGTTTGTCTCAAAGTTCCGGTACCAGAGCTACACAGACAAGGACCAGTCAGACTAAAACTCCTCACTGACCCAATGCAATGGGCTGAACCCTTGGGGTGCAGTAGCTGAGGATCTATTTGTTGGCTATTTCTTTAGCATAGATAACCAGATTTCGGGAGATGAACCTTGTTCTAAGGCTGCAAGTGCTTGGGTAATCACGACTTTGTCACGTTTCTGTTGAGCTCTGAGCTTGCAAACCAACCAGAGTATGAACACTAATCCACAACACAGGGTTGTACCAAACATGCCTACTCCCACCCACTCTTCAAAGAAAGAGAAGGCTGAAGAGATCCAGGTGGAGAGTCCTTCAGTCAGCAAAACGTCCATAAGCGTTGAGTTGATGGCTGCCACCGCTGCTCACAACTTTTCGAGAAGTTCATCAAATCCTTCTGACCATTCTCCTGCTAGGTAACGAGACAATTGTCTAGACAGATTAGCTGCTCGAGTAAAGTTTTCATATTGAACACTAGTAATACAGATTGCTCCCAGACTTCTCTCACATCCCAGTTGTGCCAATTGAAAAAGGATATCTATTCTTTCTTCTACCAAGTCTAGGCGCTGATTAACAATCATCAATCCTCCTTTCAATTCAGCATTGGCAGAAGTATGGAAGTTGGCTGCCTCTGTCACTGTAGCGGACAGCTGATTTAAGGCTGCTGCTGTTTGGACTTTGGTTGACATAGCAATTCCAGCAGCTGTAGCTGCAATGGCAGTGACTGATATCGCTGTTATTATGGCTGCGGTTATGCCAAAGTCTCTTTTTTGTCTGAATAATGATAGAGTAGAGGGTGTTTCAACAGGAACAGGAACCCATCGTGGCACTCTGGCAACCATGGCACGTTTAGCTTGTCCAACAGCCCAACACTGAGACATCATGCATGAATCATTAGTGCATTTTTCAAATGAGGAGTTTGAGAGAATAAACAAGAAAGGTGGAAAAACACACACTGGTGTAGGTGAAAATACTGTTTGATTTACAATGATCCTGTTAACTCCAGTAATTAACTGAATAGGATTTGTCAACTGAGGGACCGGATCTGAACTCTGTTTCACCATAGTTCCATTAATAACTCCTGTAAAGGATGTTCTTCCTGTCGCTCCACCCTGGAGAAAGGCTAGTGAATTGAGGTCGGTACAACTGCCATTAACTCCACAGAGTAGCCATTTGTGAAAAGGATTCATACTAATACTCTGTAGAAAAGGACCCTTTCTCATTACTGCGCCAGCTCCAGGATCTCCCAACATATTGGGTGAAAAGGAAAAGGTTTCATTGGTGTCTGCCCATCGTGTTACTCTGGATTGACAATCAGACCAAGGCAGAACAGCTCCCTCATCTTCTAGACTACAAAAAGGAGAGACCTTAGGTTGACGAGGACGCTCTCCATCAATAAGTTTGGGTGATAAAAATGTTCCATCTATCCAAATGGCTGGTTGTAAAAAGGACTGTGAGAACTCTTTGACATAACTATTGTCCTTTTCATTATCATTCCTTTTTGTTGTTAGTTTAACCCAGTCTCTCTTTTCATAAAACCACCCCAAGGTTCTCTTCGAGAGAGTTATACAGTTTCCTGTCTCAGTAATCTGAAAACAGAGAGAACCCCGTTCAGGCAAGGAACGATTTTCTCCCAGGGGAGCCTGCGTTTTATCATAGGGAAGATAAGGTAGCCCCATGGTTTTATTAGTTGTAAGAAATCTCGGAAATACCATGGCATCATGTCTAACAGGTATAGGTTTAGGAAAAGCAGATAATATAGCCCATCGTTGTTCTCCCCATACACTAGGAACCCAATTCTGGAGGGTCCAGATTAGGACTGGAAGCATCTGTAGATGAAATCTTCGGGGTGTCATCTTCAGTCGTCAAGAGCCTTCGCGTCAGTCGCTCTGGTAGCCAGAATGGATTGTCTTCTTCCTGTGGAAAAACACAGACAGCTCCCCTGGATCTTATTAATATAGGATCCGGACCATTCCATTGTCCGGTCAAGACGTCCTTCCACTTGACCATCTCCTTTGGCCTATCAGGCTCTAAGCAGTGACGGTCAGCAGCCGAATGGCCCTGACTATCCAAATTCAAAAAATTGAGGGTAAAGAGTGCTATAGAAACGGTGACTCGTGGCACTGGGGGTAGAGCCTCCTCGACTCCCCCTTTTTGTTTTAAAAAATAAGATTTAAGAGTACGATGAGCCCGTTCTATAATGCCTTGTCCTTGAGGATTGTACGGTAGACCTGTCAGGTGGGTCACCTCCATTTGGCGACAAAATTGTCCAAACTTCTGAGAAGTATATGCTGGTCCATTATCGGTTTTAAGAATTTTAGGCTTTCCCCAGGCACTCCAGGCCTCAAGGCAATGCTGGATAACATGTGTTGCCTTTTCTCCCGATAACGGGGAGGCAAAAATGATTCCAGAACAGGTGTCAATAGAAACATGTAAATATTGAAGTCTCCCAAAGGATGGGACATGAGTAACATCCATTTGCCAAATCTGTAATGGTCGAATTCCTCGTGGATTAATTCCCACATGAGGCACTGGTAAAAATTGACAGCAATTCTGACATTGAGTAACTATATCTCTAGCTTCTTTTCTAGATATATCAAACCGACGACGTAACGTCTCTGCTGTCACATGAAATTTTTTATGAAATTCTTTGGCTGAGTCTAATTTTGAGGATAAGGCAATAGTAATCAACTTTGTGGCTCGATCTGCCAGATCATTTCCATGAGACATTGGACCTGGTAGACCTGAGTGAGCCCTAATATGTGTAATAAACACAGGATGTCTCCTATTAACCAGGATAGATTGAATCTTTTGAAAAACTTCTGCGAGCTTGCTGGATGTTTTAATTAGTCCAGCAACTTCCAAGACTTTAACTGCATTTACCACATAAAGAGAATCAGATACAATATTTAAGGGGCCTGGAAAGGTTTTTAAGACTTCCAGTACCACCAAGCATTCTACAATTTGAGGTGAAGTTTCATGGTATTGTTTGGCAGTGACTTTATTATCAACTACATAGGCACCTATTCCTGTTTTTGACCCATCTGTATATACCACTACCCCATCTGGGAGTGGTTTTTGAGATATGATATGTGGAAATACAATGGCTTGAGTTAAGGCAAATTGTAAAATAGGATGTTTAGGATAATGATTGTCTATTTGGCCATTGAAGGAAGTAGCTAACACTGCCCAAACATCAGAGGTAGCAGTTAATATTTGAACCTGGTGTGCAGTATAAGGCACTATTAAAACTCTAGGCTCTCTTCCAAAATGAGTGACAGCTGCTTTTAATCCTCGAAGGGCAAGCTGAGCGACTGCATCTGGGTACCATTCAATAATTTTTGCAGGAGATGCATTGGGATGGATCCATAATAAGGGCCCATCCTGCCATAATACAGCAGTCGGTAAACGTCTGGTCTTTTTTTTTTGTTTGTTTTTTGTTTTTTTTTTTCGAGACAGGGTTTCTCTGTGTGTAGCCCTGGCTGTCCTGGAACTTACTCCGTAGACCAGGCTAGCCGCGAACTCTCGAACTCAGAGATCCGGCTGCCTCTGCCTCCCAAGTGCTGGGATTAAAGGCGTGAGCCACCACCGCCCGGCTAAACGTCTGGTCTTAAAGACACACAAATTAAAGGTTTTGGTCTCATCAATACGTTTTAGCTGAGCTTCTTGTAGGGCATCCTCCACCAATCGCAGGGCATGGTTTGCAGCCGGTGTTAGTGCTCTTGGTGAGGAAATATGAGAATCTCCTTCTAAGATATCAAACAAAGGTTTTAATTCAGCAGAAGGAATTTTCAAGAATGGTCTTAACCAATTTATATCACCTAATAATTTTTGAAAATCATTTAAGGTGTGCAAATGATCTCTGCGAATTTCTAGTTTTTGAGGAACTATTTTCTCAGGATAAATAACTGTCCCTAAAAAGGAACCAACTTCTGAAAGTTGAACCTTCTCTGTGGCAATGTGTAGACCTCGTTGTTCTAATGCAGCAATTAATAAGGGATATGATCTCTGTAAAATGGCCAACTCTTTGTGGCATATTAAAATATCATCCATAAAATGAATCCAAAGTAGGGTAGGAAATTGTTTCTTAACGGGTTCAAGGGCCATCTGTACATATAGCTGACACATAGTAGGACTATTGGCCATGCCTTGAGGCAAAACTTTCCACTGATATCTCTTATCAGGTTCAAGGTGATTAATAGCAGGTAATGTAAACGCAAATCTTTGTCTGTCTTGTGGGTGTAGGGGAATGGAGAAAAAGCAGTCTTTAATATCTATAATTATTATCCTCCATTGTCTGGGTAAGGCTGAAAGCAAAGGTAAACCTCTTTGGACTGAGCCAAACAATTGCATCTGTGCATTAATTGCTCTTAAATCATGGAGAAGTCTCCATTTTCCTGATTTCTTTTTTATAACAAAAATAGGTGTATTCCAAGGAGAAGTAGAAGGTTCTAAATGACCACTTTTAACTTGTTCTTCAATTAATTTAGTAGCGGCCTCTAATTTCTCAGAGGATAATGGCCACTGAGGTACCCATACAGCCTCCTCTGTAAGCCAGGGTATGGGCAATGAACCCTCAATGGCAACTAGTGAAAACCCAGACCATGTCTTCCTGTATTACTTTCTTGAGATATTGGGCTTAATCTTCCTTGTTCTCGTCTGCCAAGGCCTTTTCCTTCCTTATATCCCATCTTTCTCATAATTTCCATGGCTTGTTGTGAATATTCGTTAGTTAGTGTCAGTCCTAAGTCCTGTAAAATGTCTCTTCCCCAGAGGTTAACAGGAAGAGGTAGCACATAGGGTGTAAAACTTCCTGTCTGACCCTCTGGTGTTTGCCAATTTAAGGAACGTGAGCTGATTGCAGGACTGGCCTCATACCCCAACCCCTGTAAGGAGTGGGAGGATTGTGTAACTGGCCATGTTTTAGGCCACCAATTAGAGGAAATAATACTTTTATCAGCTCCTGTATCTAGAATTCCTGTAAAGTTCTTCCCTTCTATTGTTAATTGCAAAGTAGGTCTAGTTTTAAGATCAACTACCAGATGAGCAAAATCAGTTCCTGAAGAACCGAGTCCATTGGTATCTCTGGGTACCCCGGTGGATGGGAAATAATTATGTAAACTTGGAAGAATAACCAATTGAGCAATTCTATCTCCAGGGGAAATAGAAAATATGCCTTGTGGACAAGAACAGAGAACCTGAAGTTCTCCTGTATAATCTTGGTCTACTATACCAGGATGAACCACAAGTCCTTTCAATGTTAGAGAAGAGCGGCCTAGAATAAGGCCAACACTATTCCCAGGCAGGGGACCTTTGAAGTTATCTGCAAGAAGCTGCGCGCCCTCATGTGGCATTAGTAAGTATTGGGATTTGGCGCGGAGGTCTAGCCCTGCAGATCCCTTTGTCGCTCTGCAGTTAGGGGTGTCTCCCAGCTGCAGGCTTGTATCCCATATCTTTTTGGGCCCTGGGATTTTGGGCCCAGAACTCCGTTTTTTTGATTGTTTTCTTCTCTTTCTAATAGTGGGGGATCATGTTGAATAAACCTTCTATTAATATCTCTGACTGAGCGACACTCATTAGCACGGTGATAACCTCTCTTGCATTTATTGCAAAGTCCCTGTCTTTTCTGCATGGCAGCACGGCACTCTCGTTTAACATGACCCAATTTGCCACAGTTATAACATATTTTATGGCTGTCAGGATTTGAGCTGCCTTGGCTCTGTAAGATAGCTGCAGCTAGACCAGCGTTAGTCAGCGGGCCTCCAATACCCCTGCAAACTTTAATCCAATCCGTTAACCCTTTGTTTCTTCTAGGGGTAATTACTGCCTGGCATTCTGGTGAAGCATTTTCATATACTAACTGTTCTATTAGTGGTTTGACTTTCTCTGGGTCTCCAAAGATCCTGCCTGCAGCTTCTGTCATCCTAGCAACAAACTCTGAGAATGACTCCTGAGGGTTTTGTAATACCTTTGTTAGGTGTCCACCTACTTCTCCCCTTTTTGGAAGGGCTTTCCATGCCTTAATAGCGGCAGCAGAGATCTGGGCATAGGCTCCCCAGTCGTAATTTGTCTGATCATTAACATATTGCCCCTGTCCTGTTAGCAGATCAAATGTCCATTGTCTCTGATTGCCTTCTGTGTTAGCATTGGCTTTTGCCTGTGTCTGACAGGAGTCCTGCCACAGGGCCTTCCACTCCATATATTGTCCCATATTAAGGAGGGCAGCTTTCACTGTATTCTGCCAATCGCTTGGGGTCATTGCCATAGTGGCTAGTCTCTCTAATTGCATAATTGTGAAATTTGCATCAACCCCATACTTCTGAACTGATTCAGCAAGTTCTTTAATTGCAGTATATTCTACTGGTGCATGAATACGACCTCCTTCTGGAGCTTCAAACACTGGAAAAGCTTGAAACATTTTCTTTTTATCTTCCTCTGCAAGGAAGGTGGTTGCACCGCGCTTGTCTGCATAAGGCGGCGGTGCGCTCAAAATTGCAGCAGGGAGTGCTGCCTGGGAATTCCAGGGGGGCGGGGGAGCTGTAAGCGCGCGCTTTTTAATCCCCGCCTCCCTTTGTTCTCTACTCTGCGGCTGCAGCCGCCCACGTGAATGGAAACCTTCCGCCTCAAAGAGGACTACTTCTTCGTCTCCTTCCGCCTCATAACGGACTATTTTTTCATCTCTCTCTGGTTCTTGCTTGGAAGAGCCAGACCTCCCCGATTCATATTCATATAATTTCAGATTTTGCAATTCCTCTACTGGATATAGAGGCTTTCTATTCGCAAAAGACTCTCCCAGAGACTCTCGGTCTCTACCACCCTCCCGCAGATCTGACGTCTGGGGAGTTTTCGTAGACTGTCTACCCAAGCTGTCTTCTCCAGCTTGAAAGCGCTTCCCAGAAACAGTTACTGGCAATATTTTATCTTGAATCTCTTTTAATATTTCCTGACTCGCCACAATAGCCGAGCTACACTTCTGATCCTGCAAGCATGATCGTATCAATTTCCACAATGGGCGTGTGCCTGGCCTCAACTTTCCATTTTGCTGTTCTCGAACTAGGTCCTGTTCCAGCCTGTCCCAGGAAGCAAGCGTTAGCGTTCCTGTGCGAGCGTACCAAGGGGCCACTCTGTCGATTTCTTTGACAAAGTTTTCCAATGTATGAGCAGAAACTTTCAGTTTGTGTTGTGCCAGGAGCGTTTGCAGCCCCATCACGACTGACTGTGAGGACCCCATGCTGTATCTTAGGGGGGAATCTAACTTTCCGAGAAAAACTCCGC
>NW_021604618.1:14218909-14230484 GCF_004785775.1 Grammomys surdaster | reverse complement strand
AACAAACAAACAAACAAACAAACAAACCCCCCCAAAAAAACCAATTTAAAAAAAACCCTGTACTCTACCACTCTCTGCCAAGACTGGAATTTTCTAGCTGAGGCTGGAACTTTCCCTTTCAGAAGGATGGGGAAGTGAGATCCCCTGTTCAAAGACTAGATGCATCACTATCTATCCAAAGAGTTGTCTCGAACTAGCAGCAGTGATTTGACATGAAAATATTAAGTCCTAAGCAAATTGGTAGATGTCTGTGATGCCCAACTTGCTTGAAAAAGTGGGCCAATCAAATTAGATTGAATCCTGGTCTACATGTTGTATTGTGCCTTAGGCTATAAACACAGTCTTGGTATATTGCATTACTTTTGCTTTATTTGGTAAAAATGACAACTAGTAAAAGAACATACGTAATTTCAATATGCTTCAGAAACCTCAAACGATAGAACTGCTATATTCCATAGATGATTGGAAATTCAGAATTTAGTGTAATACCTTCCAAATTGTAAGATTCTGAAATTTATTAGTTAGAACTGATTTTTTAATAAACAGATTTTTGAGATGCCAACTTGTATTTTTTGTCATTATTTAGAAAACACACTTAAATTGACCTCAGAATCAATCAACTCTTATCTTCAAAAATACAGTGTATAACCTTCAAGTCATTCATGTGCTTTACAGAGTTTTACTTGAACTAAGAAGCCTACCACTGAAGAGTCAAAGTTCCAATCTCAATCAAGAACCTACAAGACTTTCAAAAAGACCCTTTTATTCAGCTTAGTAAATGAGTATCCATTAGATCTTTGTTATTCTGCTTTTTATTATATAATTATAAATGTTTATTTTTATAAAATAAAACTGGGGTTTTTGACATGTAAAAATTCAGTAAAAACTTATATCAGATGAGAGATATCAAGATGGAATTATACTTAATTGCACTATATATAAGTGGTATTTTACAATATGATGTAAGGTCTAATAAGAACTTGTCTGGAGTTATTTGTATTCATGAGAAAGGTGTGCCACTCAATGGCAAGTGTCAAAGCCAATAGACAGGCCTTCATTCTTTTTCTTTTCCTTCTTCTCCTCCCCCTCCCCCTTCCCTCCTCCTATGACACAGTTATTTGTTATGTAATTGTGATTGTTAAGATGAGTACAGAGCTCAAAATTAAAAACTATTGTACAAGTTATCATTAAGTAGTAACTAAACTCTGCCAAAAATTTCTTCATACTGAAACTGCTTTCTTTGTTATCTCTCATGAAGTTGGTGTATATGAATATCCTAATACTTCTTTGTCCAGTCTGTCATATCATGAGATTGGACTATATATTGTCATGCTCTGTCGGCCAAAAAACATGATGATTTGTTGTTCTTTTTGTTGTTCTTGTTGTACATCTGATCTACAACTCCACCTTGATACATCTCAACTTGCATTAACTTCCCAGTTAAATCATAGAACATCGTGTTCTAGCATACTTTTATGCTCTTAAATACTAGGACACCACAAAGCCTTCTGAGTACCTCTAGCATCAAATCAAATATTGGCCTATGGTCCTCTGGTTGCTTATAATCATTCATGGACAGACGGAATAACATTAATAGGTTAATGAGGAGAAATAAAAAGATCATAAAGACCGTGGTGATTCACCCTCACTAGTCACAAAATGTCTTTATACTCCATCATACAGGAACATATTCCAAGAAAAGCCATTCATTTCATAACCTACTTCTCTCTACCTCTCCTTTAATTCCTGACACCATGATCCAGACATGTGTCCCTGATTCAAGAGTCTGTTATTCAAGATGAAGGTATTTCCTGTATTTTCCAAAAATATTGGAATTAGAAAAAGCTATAGAACTTACCAGAGTTTCATATTCTTCCTTACACTTTCAATGAATTTGTAACCATAGTGATAGCATTGGATCAAGTTGACAAAATTCAATGTTTGTCATTAGCACTACATTAGAAGTCTCCATGATTTAAAGAAGTCCTTTTTCTATACCCTTGTGACTTGTTTCATAATCACAAAGGGAAACAAATGACTTATATAAAATTTATGTTAATTCACTTGATAGTTTTCAAATAAAATTTGAATATACCAACCCAGTTTCCTAGACTCAATCTGTCACTGAACCTGGACTGCCTAGCAACCAATAAGCCCCATGGATCTTCTGTTTCTCATAGTATAGAAGTTTAGGCTGGATGTGTAGCTATGTCCAGCTTTCTTTTTTTTTTTTCTTATCAACTGATTCTTTTTTTTAATTTTTTTATTTTTTAGAATTTCTTTTTTTTATCTTTTTAAAATTTTTTTTCAAATCATAATTAATTCACACAGGAGTATAAACACAGAAAGGCAGGACATGGGGAAGGGAATGACACTGGAGTGTGGGTGCTCAGGGGGAATACAGATATCTTCAGAACCAGGTATTGGCTGGGTGAATATGTCCAGCTTTCTATGGGTTCTAATAATGGTAACTCAGATCTCCATGTTCTTGAAGCAAGCATTGTTATTCACTAAGTCATCTCTCCAGCTCTAGTGTACTTAGATTAAAATTTAAATGAGATAGTGACTGCAAATCCAAACATACTATAAATTAATAAATGTTAGTGATGTGCATTAATGGTGAGGAAGTCACAAAGACAGAAGTAGTAGGCAAAGGGATACATTTGCAATATGTTATATTGATGACTGAACATTGGGAATAGCAGAATAAGTAGAATAAGCAATCAAAGAAAACCTAATATTTTCAAATGTTTATAGAATCGGGGATATCAACAAGTGCAATTCAGATTTGAAAAAGAAAAGAAAATACCTTCAGAGACTACAAGAGAGTGTGACCTCCCCTCTCCTATGCACAACTTTAAGGATGATTAGTCTATTCAACAGCTAATACGCTAGTGAAAATGTGTTGCCTTCATATTCTGAAGACCTAAGTTCTTAATGCTCTTATGCTCATTATGCTCAAAATGAGGTTCCCAGACTAGAAACCTCAAGAATTCTCTGAGCTTGTTAGAAACGTAGGATATGATTTCTAGCTACCCCATAAGCCTACTGAATCATAATCAACATTTAAACAAAATCCCAAGGCAACTAATGAAACAAATAAGTTTCCAGCAGCTTTCCATCTGTGGTGAGGAGAGGGGCTCTGTAAGAGGCAATGCCAATCATTAAGACAACCAAATCTCTAGGGTTTACTTTTAGACTATAGTCTGATTAAAAGGATCTTCTGTGTTTGTTCACACAAAAAAATCTGAAGAAACGTACAGCATACCATCACACAACCTCTGTTTGTTCCATTTCAATTTATGAGCCCTTAACGAGTCAGAGAAGAGACTACAAACAGATGTTAGGTTGTTTGAAGTAAAATGGTTATGGAACAGAAATATTCACATATTTAAATTCCATAAAATAATAAAAATGATCACAAAACTGTGGCATTTTTACATGCTTCAAGAAAAGATATGGCTTTTACCATTACGTTCAAATTTGGATTAAAAACTCTTTCATTTCCTCAATTCATATGTTTTACTTGACTTACAGCCTTGCCATTGTAAGTCCATACCATTTTCTTTCGTAAGTTTCAGGTATAATGCAGCCTAAAGCTGTACATACAGCAAATTACTTGTGACAGTGGTAATGTTGAAGAAACTTTCACTGAAACATGCCACACTGAAACATCTGGAGTCACTCAAAATCAGACTACAAGTATTTATTTTTATAGTCACAGTAGATCATCTCTATTACATAGTTTGCCAAACATTCAATTTTAATTTGTAAATTTATTTCTTCCTGTATATAGAGAGTAAAAAAATTGTATGCGAATACTGATAGAATTAGATGTCAAAAATGAAATAAGCTAGTATTTACTCAAAACTCAGGTTATGGCTTAGTAATTATACAGCTGCATAGTATATGTGAAAGTATTGGTTTCCAAAAATAAATAAATAACATTTATAACATTCACCTTAGATATAGCTGAGTACACAATTAATTGAAGATATATGTATTGAGAATCCACTATGTGAGTGCATTCTTGAGCCTGTTTATTATACACAAAAGATACATGGCTCAGGAAATATACAGCCCTTTCCCTCTGGGAAATTACACTGATCACAAAAAAAAAAAATGTACAATTACAATTTGTGAGAAATGTACACTATGCATTAACAGTAGATGTTATGGGCATTTGAAACTTTCAGAGGGTGTGTCCTGAGGAGGTGATGACACAGGTGATACATTATTGAATACTGCTGCAAATTTAAAGGTCAATTTTAGAAACAAAAGATCGGGGAGAAAATGAAGCCAAAGAAAGTGAATTCTAAACATAAGAACCAACAAAGATATGGTGGCATGGTATTCTAAGGAAATTAAGAACGGTAAGGATGGATGCAGAGAAACCTGCAACAATGAAAAATGGAGAAAGACTAAGGTTGAACTCACAGGACACATCAGATTAAGTACTGCAAGCCACAGTAAGGATTTTTGTGTTCCATATTGAAGATCATAACTAATTAGACTTATGCAGAGGTGTTACTTGCCATTTGTTTTATTTCTTCATGCTTTGAGTTTTCTCCTTTTATTTCTTTTTGAGATTATATAATTATGACACTTCTTCCTTCCCTTTCCTCCCACTAAATACTCCCTTATACCTCTCTCCACTCTTTGTCAAATTCATTACCTCTTTTATCACTAAATTTTGCATGAATACATTCATATGTATATACATACATATTCCTAAATATAACATGATCAGTCTTATAAAACTATATGTATGCATGTTTTCAGGGATTTGTTCCTCTTTTATTTTAATTATATTTTATTTATTACGTTCTAGACATTGCCATCTCTCCCAGTCCCGCCTTCCACAGTTCCTCATCCCATTCCTCTTCCCCCTGTCCTCTAAGAGGGTGCTACACACACACACACACACACACACACACACACACACACACACCCTCGTGCATGCGCACACACAGATTCTGAGCATGCTCCTTGAGGCTCCCTGGTGCCTCAAGTCTTTATAAGTAAGTAAATCCTTTCCCACTGAGGCCACACCAGATAGTCCTCTGCTATATATGTTCTCGGATCCTCCAACCCAGCCTGTGTATGCCCCTGGTTTGTAGCTCAGTCTCTGGAAGCTTCCAGGCGTCCAGGTTAGTTGAGACTGCTGGTCTTCCTATGGGTTATCAACTCCTTTAGCTCCTTCAATCTTCTCTTAATTCCTCCATAGGGGACCTCAGTCCAATGGTTAGGTGTAAGTATCTGCATCTGTCTCAGTCAGCTGCTTGTTGGGCCTCTCAAAGGACAGCCTTGCTAGACTCCTGTCTGTAAGCATATCATAAGCATCAGTGTCAGGCCTTGGTGCCCTGCCATGAGAAAGATCCAAAGTTGGGCTGGTCACTGGACCACCTTTCCTTCAGTCTCTTCTCCATTATTGAGAGACTTATTTCTTAAGGTAACTGCTCACTGATAGGACACCTGACTCCTCATCAAAGAAGATAGAATGTTTTTGTTTGTTCTATCTCCATCATATTTTTTTTATCAATTTTCTGTGTATTAAAGTAGCAACAGTCATCTTGCATCATTATTAACAAAATAAAGTACATTTTACATCTATTTTTGTATCAAAACTTGTTCACATTCATTTGTGCATTTTAGAATATATGCATTGTAAGAAATCATTGATGATTTACAGATAGGAAGTATTATTTTTTAAATGACAAAAATTGTGAAAGTAAAATATATATCAAACAGATTTTGCTCAAATGGAAGTTTAAAGTTCTAGTCATAACCTAATTATTAAAGGGAAAAATAAAAAAATAAGGGAAATATGAAAATGGAAAGAGAAGCATCAAGAAAATTTCACAATAACCAGAGGCTGGAATCATATTTGCCAACTAGGTCAAACTCTACTCTAAAATCTAGGTCAAACTCCACTGTAGTGACTAGACTACACTCTGCTTCATCAAATATCTTTAAGTTGAAGATGAAATTGTCCCTGTCCTAAGGAATGTCCTTGGCTTAGGAGCTCATAGATCTACTGAACTGAGGATACACATGACATCTCAAACTCAACTTGTCAGACTTCTACTACAAATTTGTTTCATTTTCTGACAACCCATTTTGATAAAAGATTCTAATCTATCAAGGGTCTGAGAAATAGATGTTGTAAATATGAAACTCTCCTTCAGCCTTCATATATAACTATGAACACTGTCAAATCTTCCCTTCTGTTTCTCTCCTGTCCATACACACTGCTACTCTTAGTTCATGCTCTCTTTGTTGTCCTGTTACTCCAGAGACATCCAATATGTTCCACCCTCTCTCTCCTTGTTTTGTTTTCTAATGCAATCTCTACACTTACTTTGGCAATACTATATCACCATAGTATCATATCTCCCAAAGAATTATTAAACATTTTAAAACTGTGCTATAATCTATAAATAGAATTCAAGCCAATTACATGATCAATGCAGATAAACTCTCACCATCTGACTGCTGTTATCACATCTGCTTCCTCTCCTATCAACCCTATTCCAAACTATATGTGTCTTTCAGTCATTAAATGCATTGTATTCTGAACATGTGCTCATCTTTCTGCTAAAAATGTGTTTCTTTCTCCTCAGGCTTTAAGAATCACACCCCAAAGTTCTTCATGTTCTATCTTTCTTCATCTTTCTTATCTCCCTTCCAAAGTATTGATTATATATTTTGTGCTTTCATAGTACACTGGACTTAACAACTATTCTTATTTTTTTACTTACTCTTTCAAAATATCACATATATATGCAATGTATTCTAAACACAATTGTCCCATTACTTGCTCTTACCCCTCTCCCACTCCCACAGACCACCTTTTTTGCAACTAGCCTTCAGACTTTCATGACTCATACTTTTGTATGGGAAGCCATAGGTACAGTATGTTTAGGATTACATTGGCAATGAAATATTCAGAAGACAGTGTTCCGTAGGACATCTTCCCATCCTACAGCTCTTTCAATCTGTTCACCTCCTTTTTTGGTGATGTTCCCTGGGGCTTAGAGAGGATGGCATAGTTGTCTCACTTAGTGCTGAGGATTCAAAAGTAATTTGCAAATAATATTATTCTATACATTATAAAATACACTAAAGACTCCACCAGGAAAAAGACCTTAGAGTGGATAAACACTTTCAACAAAGTGGAAGGATGCAGGCTGCATTGCCCAGAGGCGGTTGCACATGCTTTATATCCCAGGGAGGCAGAGGCAGGTGGATCTCTGAAATCAAGATCAGCCTGGTCTACAGAGTGAGTTCAAGGAGAGCTAGACATACACCAAGAAACCCTGTCTCAAAAAAAGTGAAAAGATACAACTTAATATACAAAAGTCAGTATCATTCTTGTACACCAATGACAAACACAAAATTAAAATGGGAAAATAATATAAATTAGGAAAATAATCCCATGTACCTTATCAAAACAACAAATAAGACAAAACAAACAGAAAACCCATGTCAGAATTAATTTAATCAAAGAATTAAAAGTCTAGAATAAAAACTATATAGTACTAAAGAGATATTTAAGTAGTTATTAGAAGATAGAAGGACATCTCACATCATTAATAAAAAGAATCAGTATTGTTAAATGGTCATTGTACCAAAAGCATACTACAGATTCAATGCAATCCTAAAAAAAAATTAAAAAAAAAATACCAGCATCACTTTTCACAGAAATAGAAAAAGAAATCTTAAAATTCACATGAAAGCACAAAGATATACTGGCTTATACTTTCATAAGTGATAGAATTACATTACTTTGATATGGCTTAATGATACTCTGTCAAAAATACTTTTAAAAAATCAATGGACAATTAGATTGTTTCCATTTCTTGGCCATTATTGTGAATACTTCTATAAGAAGCATAGAAATTTCAGATGTTATCTTCAACATACTTATTTTATTTCTTTTTTATCTATACCGAGTAGCTGACTTTCCAGACCTTTATGTAGGTCTATCTTCACATGTTCAAGCATCCTTGAATTATTTTCCACAATTAATATTCTAATTTATAATTATGGCACATATATGCTCTCTTTTCTCCAGACGCTCACAGCACTTGTTAACATAACTTTTTCCCCTTTTCTTGTTTTCCTTCCTTCTTGTTTTCTTTTTTCTTTCTTTTTCTTTTTTTCTTTTTCTTTTTTTACTCAATCCACTCTTATTAGTTAGATGTGACAGCTAGTTTTGGATTATTTTAATTTTCCTGTCATTAGTGATGTTGAACACTGTTTTAAATGTATTTGTTTACCATTGTGTGTCTACTTATGAAAAATGTGAGTCCCTGTCTACTGCCTGTTTTACAGATCAAGTTTCTGTTTTCCCATTGAGTTTTCAGTGTTCCAAAAACTACTCTGATGTCAACCCTTATCCAACTTGTAAATATTCTACCTCATTTTGTAAGTCATGTCTGTGCTTTTGTTTCATTTGCTGTGCAGGCAATATTTGGAAAGCATTGGTCCAAATATAGCAACTTTTTAAAGATTTGTTTTTGTTTTAAGTATGTGTGTAGAAGAGTAGTGTGAGTGCACAAAACTGCAGGTGCCTTCCAAGTTCAGAAGATGGATTTGGATCTTCTAGAGCTATAGTTGCAGGTGGTTGTGAGCTGACCCCTGTGGATTCTGGGAACCGAGTCAGGTCCTCTGCAAGATTAATAAAAAGCTCATAACTGCTTGGACCATCTCTCCAACCCTAAAATATAGCAATGTTTAAAGTGTGCTTCTGATCTTGCTGTTCATGTTCTCTTCCTTTGCATTATTTAGACCCTTGAGTATAGAAAATCATATAGCTGTGTATTTGTAGAATCGAGCATAATGACTGGCATACAATGTGCTATAAATAACTAACTGTTGAGGAATGGAAAATAGCTTCATATTAATGCAATGGAATGCCTGAAGAAAGGAATATAGAAGAATCCAACCGATCACACTGCAGACATTTGAAGATGCTTTTTAGGCTCTCAAGTCTTTGCTTTAAAGCCGTATAAATTAAATAGATGCTCTCAAAGATCTTTAGGAACATTCCAAAAATATCTGTAGGGAATCAAGTTATATTAATGCAGTCCTACAGTTTAAGCAAATCCCAAATCACGCAGTGTCCTTTGGCTACATGAGAAAGTCAATTGTCTTCCAAACACTGACCAAATTATTCCCTAATAATTGGCAGGAATACTTCCAATCTTTTATAAATAGTATTATTCCAGGAATACAAGCAAAATTGATTGAACCTAGAGAATGAGCTCTTGGAAAATATGAACAATTCTCTCCTCTCCTTTGGACTATGAGACTGCTTGTGGGGACTTTTCACCTGAAGTCGGCTCGCACAGCAAAATCCCACTTTGGATGTGAATGGAACTTAAACTTGGATTCTTCCTGCAAAATCTCTAAAGTCATTTGCTCAGTTCAAAAGTATTTAGCAAAATAAGTATTTTTGACAACGTTTGTGCTTCCCTAATAGCATTTGGCACTAAAAAAGCTTTCTTGCTTATGGAATATTCATTATTGGCAATTTGGGGTATATTTTCAAGCCACAAAAATCCTCTGCTGATTATGGAAGCTCTACATTTTGGTATAGTGTTGTTTTGGAAGAAGCGGAACTGGGACAAGTTGGAGCCAAGGTACAGGGGCCTTATCCTGAATGCTCACAGCAGCTAGCATCATGTTATACTGCAACATGGTGTAGCAGAGGAAAATTATCTGAGACATTTGGCATAAAAGAAGATACTTTTTAAAAACTACTACTTAGTTGAAGTCAACACACAGGAAAAGCTGACATTAAGAGACATTTAATATGATATCCCTGTGAACTGTATAATGCTTCAAGACACAACCAACTGTGAATTTAATGATGATACAGCAATCTCCTTGCTGAATATGTAATCTTAGCCTCTGGGACTACTCATGAATAGTGCTACTCTTCAGAATGTCTACAGTCAGTGTGTACCCACAGTTCATGATTTTCCTAATACAAGGACAAACTTGATTGCATTAGACATTATTTTTTATTTAAAGATTTGTTTATTTTTATTTTTATGTACAAAATTTTTATATGAACATATTTTTGCATGCGTGTCTGTCGTCACAGTCACACTCTATGGCAGTGGAGCCCACAAGAAGATGTCAGATCCCCATAGGACTACAGCTACAAATACTTTTGAGCCACCATATAGGTTCTTGAAATCAAACCAGTGTCCTCTAGGTTTAGGGACAGACTTTCTATTTTTAACACTGGCACATGTTTAATAGAAGGGTAGAAAAAAAATCATCTAATATGTAGTTTAAACTATTTCTTTTTTTTTGCTAACTTTTTTTTTATTTAATTTTTTTTGAACATGAAATCCTTTTTTATAGCATGTTTTACAAGGGGAGGGGGTAAGAGGGGCCAGGTGGTGGAAAAGTACAGAATCTTCTTGGCTTGTGTCTTGAAACATGTCATGGTCTATACGGTACACTGCCTTGAATTATGATCTACCTGCTGTTCTTCAGAAGATATGGTACACTGCTTGAGTTATGGTCTCCCTGCTATTCTTCAGAAGATATGGTACTCTGCTTTGAGTCTATCTGCAGTTGCCAAGCAGGATCTTGCAGTTTCCAAGCTTCAGAGGACATTGTGCAGGTGGGGAAAGGTAGGGGGTGAGGGTAAGGGAGAGGGTCCTGGCTTCTGGCATCTCCCCCTTCTCTGTTTAGTTAGAGAAGGCGTCTTATGATCAATCCCAACTATGTGAATTTTGAATTTGGATGTCTAATTATGGGGGGTCTTAGAAAAGTTCACAACCCCAAAACACTGATGTGAGACGAGTCACATTGATGGTCGAAGGCTTTAGGCTGTCGACGATGGGCAATGTCAAGGGACTCCGATGTGGCCCTGTCTTAGGCCATGTAGGCTGCACCCACTCCCAGCACCATGCACTCCTTTTCGGCTGCATTGGGTGGGCCCCTGGGAAGTGGACCTACAATAATCCCGTCATTGGGCTAACTCACAGCCATCCTAGTCCCTTGTAAATGTTCAAGTTACCAACCATTTGTCAGTTTGAGGTGTAATATTGTCATAAAGGAAGGCTCCCCAATGTTAGCGGCCATATCAAGGGTGGCCTTGGTTTAGGAAAAAGCCAATTTTTGTTGTGGTGATCAAGAGGCCAAGCTCTCTAGCGAGAGAAACGAGGGCAAAGCCAGGCATACCAGGAACCCTTCTGGAGGGCGTGGAAGTCTAGGGGTCGACCATAGGGGAAGGCAGGGGAGCTGGCAGCTGTGTCAGACTCCTGCTGAGTCACTTCTGGATCCTCT
The DNA here is from genome assembly GCF_004785775.1 of Grammomys surdaster. Classification (NCBI taxonomy): domain Eukaryota; kingdom Metazoa; phylum Chordata; class Mammalia; order Rodentia; family Muridae; genus Grammomys; species Grammomys surdaster. The sequence goes on along the minus strand of NW_021604618.1, from coordinate 14,219,171 downwards.
TCAATTTTCAGCTGATGGTAATGAACTTCAACCATCTTCTTGATGGCAGAATCAACCTGGTTCCGAGGATGACAGGTCGCGGGCAACGATCTCTGTCTCACTCAATCTTGATGTCGTGCGCACGTCCTCTCAATGAGGGTCCGTCAGGAGGGGTCCGTGACTTGAGCCCCCCGTCTGGGCGCCACTTGACCTGACCGGCAGGTCCTAGTTATTCGTGGGGGCGAGGAGGACCGCAACCTGCTATTCTTCAGAAGATATGGTA
>NW_021604618.1:14195379-14218509 GCF_004785775.1 Grammomys surdaster | reverse complement strand
GAGGGTCCTTCCCCATATCTGTGGCAAAGTTTTGTTGGTCTTGGTGGTGCCCGAGGTCACCAACATGGTCAGCAAGAGATTTGCCATGAGCTTTCAGCTTTAGAGAGATAAAAGTGAACTAGGCATGATGGAGAGTATTTCGGGGGACTCCTTCTGAGGGGGTACTGTTCCCCCTCTTTTGTTTTTAAAGCCAATTTTTCAGAGTTCTTGTAAAATCAGGGCAGAAGCGCCAACAGTCGCTCCTTCCACACTCAGAGAGTCATAAAGACCTTATTTAAGGATATATAAATGTATATTAATAATCTTTTGTCAAAGGACTTTTATAGCACCACTGACAATTAATCAGACTATATGATATATCGATTAGAAATAGCTTTTTCTACTTTTTGTGAGATTACCTCTCTTTTGTCAATTAACTGTTGAGGAAGTTAGGGTTTACCTCTCTCTTGAGAATATTGAACAGAGATTTAAATTCTTTTGTGGAGAGCTTAAAATAGGATCTTAGCCAATTTGCAACTCCTAGAAACTTTTGAAATAAATTTAAAATAAGTAAACTCCCTTTTTTTTAAAATCCTTTATCTGTGTGGGTTTTTTATTGGATATTATATGTATTTACCTTTCAATGTTATCTCCTTTCTCATTCTCCCCCAAAATCCCTTATCCCATACCCCCTCCTCCTAATTTTTGTGATGGTGTGCTCCAAACATCCTCCCAGTCCCATCTCCCTGCTCTTGAATTCCTACACAGTAGGGGATCCAAACTTTCGGGGACCTTGGCCCTCCACTTTCACTGAAGTCTAACAAGGTCACCCTCAATTCCCTATACAGGTGCGTGAGTCCCTCCCTTTGTGCTCTCTGGCTGGCGGTTTAGACTTTGGGAGTTCAGGTTGAAACTTTTGATACTCCTTCTAGAAAGGACCAATGCATTCATACTTTGGTCTTCCTTCTTCTATGTGAGTTTTATGTGGTCTATATGTAGATTCTTAGAAATTGTGAGCTTTTGGGCTAATATCCACTTATCAGTGAGTGCATACCATGTATGTTCTTTTGAGATTGGGTCATCTCACTCAAGATGATATTTTCCAGCTCCATCCATTTGCCTAGGAATTTTGTGAACTGATTGTTCTTAATAGCTGAGTAGTACTCCACTGTATAAATGTACCACATTTTCTGCATCCATTCTTCTGTCGAAGGGCATCTGGGTTCTTTCCAACTTCTGGCTATTATAAATAAGGCTGCTATGAACATGGTGGAGCATGTGTCCCTGTTGTATGTTGAAACTTCTTTTGGGTATATGCCCAGGAGTGGTATAGCTGGGTCCCCAGGTAACACTATGTTCAATTTTCTGAGATACCGCCAGACTGCCTTCCATAGTGGTTGTACCAGGTTTAAACTATTTCTTAAAATCCACTGTGATGAAAAATAATAACAGTACTATTGAGAGGATTCCTTGCAAAGGTTAAGAAATGATGTCTGAATTAAAATAAAACAACACTGGATATTTGTGCAAGTGGAGCTTTCTAATATTCTGTTAAATTAAGGAAAAATGAAACTTCATGAACTAACTATTACAACAAAACTCAAAATTAGACCTCAATGCATTGGTAGGTGGGCTGAAGTGAGAGGAGATGGAAGGGATCTGAAATTCACAATCTGCTGTCTAATACAGAAACAGAAAAACTACAATTCAAAACAAACTTGCCTTATTGTCAGTATAACTATAGAAGTCCTTATAATTGGCACTGATCTTTCAGAAAACAGTGGTTATACATGTTCAATATTCTATTTTTCATAATGTAAAGGTGTGGAGAATATTGTTAGGTTCTAACACCTGCTGACATTTTCCAGCTTTGGTCTTAAAATACATAGCATCAATTATGAGAAAAAGTCAGTAATATGGAAGAGCGTCTTTTGAAAATAGACCTTAAACAGCACAGTTGCATTTCTCTACTAAGACAGAATAAGACTTTAGAACTCTGATATATATATATAAAAATTATGAATATGTAAAAGAGTTATATATTTCTCCTACAAGAAGCTATTGGTAATTTCTATCCAAATAAAAACCTATATTGTCTCCTTTTTTTCATAGTGAGTTTACTAAGCAGATATAAACCAGTTCCTGCCTATGTTTTGTGCATTAGTCTGGAGATAGCCAATGCCACAGGACAAACATCCTCGAAAATCCAATTTGGTAAAAGTTCATGAAGGTATGCATGATGAACATGAAGAGCCAAATTTATGTAAACAAGACAATTGTTTGGACTTTTGCTTGAGAAACAGGAAAGTCAATTATGTGTAGGGAAGAAAGACAAATTTCCTAGGAGATGAAAGAACTGACTCTCCTATTTCTAGAAAGGGAAAATTTATCAACTATGTCTTCAATTATGCATTTACAGTTAACACTAAGTGATAACCTATTGTTCCAAAGCCTTCTTGGTCATCAGATCACCTAGAGCAGTGGTTCTCAACCTTCCCAATGCTACAGCCCTTTAATACAGGTCTCCACGCTGTGGTGATCCCCAAGCATAAAATTATTTTGTTACTATTTTATAACTATAATTTTGACACTGTTTTGAATTGTAATGTAATAATATCTGATATACAAGATGTCTGATATTCAACACCTGAGAAAAATTTATTCAACCTCCAAATAGGTCATGATCCACAGATTGAGAACTGCTTACATAGAGAAAGAGAGGCTCAAGAAGTATAAGTCACTATTCAAAATCTCACACAATCAGAATTCTCTAAAGGTTGAATCTAAAAATCAACTTTTAAAAAAATCCCCCATTCTAACAGTTTATGGCAAAAATGTGTAGAGATAATCCTCAGGAAACTGTCAGGCAAAAAAGCAAGAAGACTCACATGTCAATAAAATGATTAGTGTTTTTGCATTCAGGGACAAGGCACAACAGGTTGCCAATGAAACTGTTTACAACTGGGAGAGATGAAGACCATTTTCTATTTCAGTTTATCTAGTTATTGTCTTACATTAGTGTATATGTAAATTCTTATTATCTCACTGTTTACATCTATAAAGTCTAAGCAAGAAAGGTCAGTTTATAAGGCAGATTCTGTAGGCATTAAATTGAATGTCCAGGCGTACCTGTCACCCTGTCTAGCACTGGAGTATGATAATTAACATTTGAAGAAGGAGCTGTAGAAAATAGAGCTCTGCATCCATTACAATGTTTTCTTGTCTGAAGCAAGTTTTACTGAAGGATTTTTGGAAGGCAGCTACTCCCCTGGAGAAATGAAAAGTTTTGTTTCTTTCAGAGCTTTCATGGCTGGAATCAGTTTGAGAACAAAATAACTCTCTAGTGGCTTAAGGCTTTTTTCATACTGGAGTAGTTCACTCTGTAGGTCAATGGCACTGGATTGAGCAAAATTGTTATTACAGACTTGGATGGAAACATATAAGGGAGGTGGATCAAATCTGCAGATGACAAGAGTGGAGAGTGAGAGCTACTGCATGATTTCTTTAACAAGATTAGGAATGCATTGTGTAACACAGGCACAAAGGGATCAGTTATAGCCTTACTGGAATGATAAAGAGCTAGTAGTAAGCTCCAAGATACTATTACTTTCAAGCAAAGGATATGAGACACTTAATTATTTCAATTCACATGAACAAACTTTTCATATCTATTCTGTGTCCCCACATCAGTGCTGTATCTATAATAGCTCTTGTGACACCTTGCTACATTGTTTGTATAGTATCGATCTCTACTTTAGTTTTCACATGATATAAAAATCAAATTATGCCAGGAGCAGTGTGGCATATATATGAGCTTATCTATCTAAGAAACTTATAAAAAACTTCGAATCAAAGCTAACCTGGACAACACAGAATCTCTCTCAAAGTTCAGGCTCCAGTGCTTAGCTTGTTGAAGAATCTATCTAGGAGAATCTGACTCAAAAAAAACTGAAGAAAAAAATGAAATGAAAGAAAATAAAAAAAACAAACAAACAAAACAACAGCAGTAAGAAAAATTACAGAATAAATCTCTGGGGCTAAGTGGCCAGTAACTATAGCCTCTTTAACAAGTTGTAGGCTGGTTGCCTTATCTCTAAATAAGGCAGACAGCACTTCTGAAAGCCAGTACCCAATGTTGTCCTCTGGCTACTACACACACATCTGTTTTGTACCCCACATAGATGCACACAAGAAATGGATGCCTAATAAAAATTATAGCATTGAGCTTGACTTCCCAATATTAACTGAGCCTGCCTCATAAGTTTGCACGTACATATGATAATATAGCACGTCCTTAAGTGTGACTCTCAATTGCAAGATACTGACAAAAAAAGATATTGCAGATAAGAGGTGTTCTTCTTCTTGTTCTCCTTTTGTTGTCTTAATGCTCTAGCTAGAACTTATGGTGTGCTTACAGACAGGAGCCTAGCATGACTGCCCTCTGAGAGGCTAAACAAGCAGCTGAAAGAGTCAGATGTAGATAGTTAACACCAAACCAGTGGACAGAAGCTGGGGACCCCTGTGGTTGAATTAGGGAAAGTTGGAAGAAGCTGAGGAGGGGGACAACCCCATAGGAAGATCAGTAGTGTCAACTAAACTGGACCCCTGAGATCTTTCAGACACTGAGACACCAACCAGGCAGCATACAGTAGATGATATGAGGCCCGCACACATATATATCAGAAGACTACCTGATCTGGCCTCACTGAGAGACGATGCACCTAACCCTTGAGAGACTTGAGACCTTAGGGAGTGGGGAGGTCTGGTTGGATGGGGATCTTCTTGGAGACAGGGGAGGAGAAATGGGATGAGGGACTGTCAGAGGGTAGACCAGAAGGGGGATCACAACTGGACTGTAAAAAGAGATCAAATAATGATAATTAATAATAATAATAAAAGCAGCAGTGTGGGGTGGGGAACAGAGGTAAAAAAAAAAATCTCAGACGACAGGAATGTGGGAGCCTCCTAATGGGATGATATTACCCAAAATACCCAACAGTGAGGAGATGCAACCTGAAGAGACCAAATCCAGTAGATAGACAAGGCCCCCCAGGTAAGAATTTTTAACCCAGAATTGTTCCTGTCAAAAGAAAATGCCAGGACAGAAAAATGCAGCAGAGACTGAAGAAAAGGCCTTCTAGAGACCACCGCACCTTGGGATCCATCCCATGCACAAACACCAAACTCTAACACTATTGTTGATGCCAAGATGTAGGTACAGAGAGTAGCATGGCATGGCTGTCCTCTGAGGAGCTCTGCCAGCACCTGACTGAGAAAGATGCAGATACTTACAGCCAACAATTGGATTGAGGTTGGTGACCCATTTGGAAGAGCAAGAGGAGTGACTGAAGGAGCTGAAGGGGATTGTAACCCCATAGGAAGGAAAATGGTATCAACTAACCAGACCCCTCCTCCCAGAGCTACCAGGGACTAAGCTACCAACCAAAGAACACACATGGGTTGGTCAATGGACCCTGCTACATATATAGCAGAGGACTGCCTTGTCTGGCCTCCATAGGAGGCAATGTGTTTGGTCCTGTTGGGGCTTCATGCCCCAGAGGAGGGGGATACTAAAGGGGTGAGGTGGGAGTAGGTAGGTGGATGGGGGAGTACCCTCTTAGAGGTGAAAGGGAGGGGGGTATGGTAAGGAATTCATGAAGGAATATCAGGAAGAAATGTAAAATAATACAAAATTCATAATAAATAAATAAATAAATAAATAAATAAATAAATAAATAAATAAATAAACAAATGCTGCAAATAACCATTTAGCTTGTCGACCCCAAGGTTTAGCTCTGTCTCTAGTGAACTGTGTACAGTGCTATCTGTTTACACTTTGGGAAATTCAAGAGTTAAAATTCTGGGGCTTCTCTCTTGCATCAGCACCTCAACTCCTGGACTCACAGCCAGAGCTTTCTTTTCTCGAATGAGACACTAGCACTGCGTTTCCAGTCATTTCTATGAGTGTTTGATCTATGAAAGTACAAGTATGCTCCAACAGTGCTTACAAGTAGGCATTATCATTCCACACCCTCCCCTAACTCTCCAGTTCTCCTTTACCTTCTGGATCCTTCCCAAAATTTCTGAGGTAAGTGAAGTGGGAAGGGGCAAGATAGGTCTCATTCTCAAACACTGTGGCTCATGATAAATGGAACAAATATCCTGCTGAGATTAGAAAAAAATCCTTAGGATCCTCTAATCTGCCCTTCCTTCCTTCCCTCCCAGTAACAGTTGGTAAAACTCCCCTGCTGCAGTGGTGGAGCCACAGAGCTTACCCAGGGAGGAGCCTTGTTGTGTCAGTGCTCTGGGAGCTGCCCTAAACAGTCAGTTGCTCATCCACAAGATTTTGCATTAGAAATAACATGAAGTGTCAAGTCACTCAAAGTCTGGAGCTATGTCTTAGCTTTGCCAGCCCTGACTTTTTTTTTAATTGGACATTTTATTTACATTTCAGATGTTATCCCCTTACCCCTCCCCTACCCAGGAACCTCCTATCTGATTGCCCGTTCTCTTGCATCTATGAGGATGTGCCCCCACCTACCCCACACTCCCATCTCCCCACCCTCAAATTCTCCCACACAGGCGGCATCCAGCTTTCATGGGACCAAGAATCTCCTCTCCCACTTATGCCCGACAGGGCCATCCTCCCCTACATATACAGCTGGAGCCATGGGTCCCTCACTATGTGCTCCCAGGCTGGTGGTTTAGACCCTGGGAGCTCTGGTTGGTTGGTATTGTTGCCCTCCTCATGGGGCTCGCAAACCCTTTCAGCTCCACAGTCTTCACTCTAACTCCTCCATTGGGAACCCCATGATCAGTTCAATGGTTAGCTGTGATCATCTGAATCTGTATATGTCAAACTCTGGCAGACCTCTAAGGACACAGCTATATCAGGCTCCTGTCAGCATGCACTTCCTGATATCCACATCAGCACCTACCTTTGGTGACTGCACATGGGATGGATACCCAGGTGGAATGGTCTCCAGACAGCCCCTCCTTCATTTTTTGTCCCTCACTTTCTCTCTATATTTGCTCCCTTGGGTATTTTGTTACTCCTTCTAAGAAGGACTGAAGTGCCCCCACTTGGCCTTCCTTCTTCATGAGCTTCATGTGGCCTGTGAGTTGAATCTTGGGTATTTCAAGGTTCTGGGCTAATATCTAATAATCAATGAGCGAATGCCATGTGTGTTCTTTTGTGATTGGCTTACCTCACTCAGGATGATATTTTCTAGTTCCATCCATTTACCTAGGAATTTCTCAAATTCATTGTTTTTAATAGCTGAATAATACTCCATTGTGTAAATGTATTACATTTTTTTTTTTATCCATTCCTCTGGAAGAAGGACATCTGGATTCTTTCCAGCTTCTGGCTATTATAAATAAGGCTGCTATGAACATAGTTGAGCATATGTCCTTGTTATACGTTCGAGCATCTTCTGGGTATATGCTCAGGAGTGGTATAGCTAGATCCTCAGGTAATACTATGTCCAATTTTCTGAGGAACCGCCAGACTGATTTCCAAAGTGGTTGCACCATCTTACAATCCCATCAACAATGGAGGAGTGTTCCTCTTTCTCCACATCCTCCCCAGCATCTACCATTACCTGAGTTTTTGATCTTATCCATTCTGACTGGTGTGAGGTGGAATCTTGGGGTTTTTTGATGGCTGAGGGTGCTGAACATTTCTTTAGGTGCTTCTCGGCCATTCAAGTTTCCTCAGTTGAGAATTCTTTGTTAAGTTCTATACCCCATTTTTTAGTAGGGTTATTTGGTTGTCTGGAGTCTAGTATCTTGAGTTCTTTGTATATATTGGATATTAGCCCTCTATCAGATGTGGGATTGGTAAAGATCTTTTCCCAATCTGTTGATTGCCGTTTTGTCCTATTTACAGTGTCCTTTGCCTTATAGTAACTTTGCTCTTACTTATAACTTCAAAGCCCTGACTAATAAAATCAAAGCACTCCTTAAAATAAAATGTCAACTGATCCCATGTTTACTGATGTACTAAACAGATGATTACATGTCTTTAGGTTCCTTCAATTAAAAAAGCTCATAATGAAGTATGTTACTCCCTTAGACTTCTAAAAATATTATTTAGGTTACTATTTTGAATTCCAAATTTCAGGATAAAATGCTAATAGCTTGCCTTAAGTTTGTTACTCTTGATTTCCCTGTATTTCAAACTGCTCACTCACATGGTATCCAGGTTTTTTTTCCTGCTACTTTCCATTGAATATAAAAAGCTACTACATGTATTCTTCTCTAAGCAAGGCACAAGCTCAGAGAGGAGTCATTATTTCTCCACTATACTCAGATAGAACAGATTCTTTAATCTTATTTTGTTTCATCGAATTTATTGATTTTTTTACCATCCTTTTTGAAATATTCTCTTTGAATTACCAAGGCACATTCTCTGGCCTTCTCCAGGGACATGTTTTGTTTGTTTAAAATATTCATTTATATAATTTTATGATGTTTCTACAATGACATGAATAATGTTCTTGGCAAAGAGAAGAGTCTTAGGCTAAGAAATAGAATGTCAGAGAAATATACACAAATGAAAGTTAGCATGCTATCCTGCCAAGGGTTCCTACTCAAGTAGAACCAAAGGAGAAGGATAAAGCTGAGGCAGAGAACATACAACACATAAGTTTCTGAAGAATTTATCAGCCCAATTTTAAATAGATAGATAGATAGATAGATAGATAGATAGATAGATGGATGATAGGTAAAATTTTGTCACTAAAACCTGCTTAGTAAAAATTTTTCTAAGTCTATAAACTAATGAGACAGACTTTATTTTCAGTATTATGTTTTACCTATTATAATACTCTTAATAGGAAATACTAAATCCATGGAATTGAAGGAAGGTAATGAGAGAAAGAGAAATATGGAGAAGCATGAAAGATTGAGAAAGAAAGAATAATAAAGGCCATTTTGAAATGAACTTACGATAATCTAATTAATTAAACATTCCAGACAAGTCAAGGAGGTCATTAAGAAATAAGTACAAGATGTAAAAATGTGATAAATACAAAGATCAACAAACAAAGTCTAACTCTCCACTAAAGATATCCAGAAGAACAAGGGAAACAAGAGGAAGGAAATTACAATGAAAATTCCTTAAGGAACTATCCACAAACTGTAGCCCATGTGATCCCATTCTGATAAAAACCAGGGCTCAAGAGTGCTCAGCCAAGCCTGCTATTGAAAACATTGAATGCCTGAATAGCCCAGGCTCCATTGTAAGTTGTCACAGAGAAGCTATTGTATAAAGAATGTCATTATGTAGGGTGTTCATTAGGAAGGGTTCCTCGATTGGTATCTATGCAATGGAAAGTAGGCAGGTAGCACTGAGATGGTCATGTTTATTTGCTGTAAAGCCTCAGTGACCAACACTTTGGGAGTAGTACTGAAGAAGAACACTTGGCCTTTATATCTTTCCTTTAGTCATTGTTAGCAGGCTTCTTCTAAAGGGGGCATACTGACAAGTGAACGGTAATCTCAAATCCAAACAAAAAGGACCTCAGCTGAGAGCATCACTGGACTTCCTCCCTAAAGCTGGATAAATCAAAGTTATTTTGATTTGATTTGGGTTGGCTTTTGTTGTTTTTGTTTTTGTTTTTGCTGAAGAGGAGTCTGGATTGCAATATCTATTACAAGCACAACCAGATCTGAATGAAAGTCGACTTCTACATTGCATTTGTGTGTACTAGCTGAATTCCAAGCCTTTGTCTGCTGTACTGGAAAGACAACTAATAAGCTACACTATGCCACAAGACTGTCTGAGGTCAGAAAAAACATACTACACTCTCAAAATAGAAAAACAATATGAACTAAAGTTATGTTTTCCAACAGCAACACCAAAAACTAATTCTGTGTCAGTAAGTTGTCATTGATTTCTATGAAGGCTACTGATGTGTATGTTGGTTTTGAATCCTACCTCTTTGCTGATAGTATGTATCAGCCCCAAGAGTTTTGTGGTAGGTTCTTTACAGTCATATATATATATTCTGTAAATAGGTATACTTTGACTTTTTCTTTTCCTATTTGTACTTTACCTCCTACTTCCTTCTCTTTTCTTATTACTTTAGTTAAAACTCCAAGCATTATGTTGATTAGGAGTAAAGAGAGTGAACACCTTTTTCTTATTCCTGGTCTTAGTGAAAACACTTTGAGTTGTTTCCTAGTTAGCATGATGCTGGCTACAGGTTGGTTATATATGGCCTTCATTATGTGGAGGTACATTCCCTCCATCCCTAGCCTTTCTATTTATGATAAAGAGATGTCAGATTTTATCAAAGACCATTTCTTTATCTAATGAGATTTTCATGTAATTTCTGTCTTTGAGTCTGTTTATGTGATAGATAACATTTATTGACATACATACACCAAACCATCCCTTGTATCTCTGGAATGAAGCCAACTTGGCCATGATGAATAATCTTTTAAAGAGGATTTGGGAAGAGGAGGCTGGACTCCCAGGAGCTCCAACAAGTCCTGGTGTATAGGATGCTGAAGAAGCATGGTGGCTGCCAGAGCAATAGATGAGACATGCTGATGCCAGGACAAAGAATGATGCTGACGTGTGAGCTTGCTAAGTGCACTGACAATGATGACTGAGAAACTGTATTGGACATATGTTCCCAACCCACCATTGCTTACCTATACCCCTGATGGGACAAGGTGCCTTGCCTCAAGTTTTTAGACCTTGAGGAACAGAGAATCAAAAAGAGAAGTTATAATGGCTCCTGTATTGTTCTTAAATGTGACCAGTTATTCAAACTCAATCATGCACTGGTCTAGAAATCAGACCAATATTGGAAATAACAGTCTTCATTTGGAAGTCTGGTTCTGGACATTGTCAGAGACATATATGGAAAATAGCTGCAGTTCTCTATGATGTTATGTTAGCAAGAGATAAAGTTGGAGCAGGATCTGGGTTTCAAATAGGTGTTAGCACATGTGTTAAGGCTCTTTTGTCAAGCTAAAATTACTTTGTTTCTTCTACAGTATTTAATGTAAGTTGCATTGATTGTTCACCTTCTAATTGTGTTTGTGTTTTAAAATTCAGCATGTAAGTTACAGAGGTCTATCAACTAGCTTTTATTTTAGTGCCCTGAGTATCACAGAAACTTGGTAATCTAAAAATAGCTTGTAAGTACTGGAAGAAATGAGTCAGACTTTAAGCAGAAGCAAGAGGGTAGTGGGCTTGATTATTGCTGGTATAACAGCTTCAATTACATTAATTACTAGCAGTGCTGCTTCTGCAATTGCTTTGACACAAGAAGTTAAGACAGCTACTTTCTTTTGTTAATCATTTAGCAAAAAAACAAAACAAAAAACAAACAAACAAAAAACCTGTTACTAAAGTGTTGAATATACCAGAGGATTTAGATAGGCATTTGGAACAACAAATTGATGCTCTTTATCCTATTCAAAATATTGGAAGGAAGTTCAGAATTTAAGAGTAAGGAGCCATCTCGAGTGTCATGTCAAATACCGTTGAATTCATATTAGTTCTAAAATTTACAGAGATAGTCATTATAATTAGGAAAAAGTTTAAAGACACTTGTAATGTATTTGGCATAATTTTAACACCACTCTGGATGTTTTAACTTTACATAGTGAGCTTATGAATTTCAAGAATACTGCTCTGTGAATCACTGATGTGATGGATTCTGCTGATAAAATTACCCGTGGCCTGAGGTCAGAATTTCTACTTTGGTCAAGCTTCAAGAATGGCATATATAGCTTGATAATGCTAGCCCATTTTGTCCTGGGAATATTTTATTCCTACCCATTGTGTGAGAGCTTGTCTTTAACAACATCAACATGTTGGCAGCCAAAGTAAATGGCTTGAACCTAAAAATGGACCTCGAGACAGAATTATTAAATTAACAGACTGGCAAGCCAAGGATGGGTAAGATTCTGCACAGAACCTCATCAACCTAAGACATAAATGCTTTGCTTTGGATAATGCATATTCCATAACAGGTTAAGAAAGGTATTCTTGTCAGAACAACCTAAGACAGACTCAGTCTTGTTAATGAAATAAAAAAGGGGGAGAGGTTGAGAGCCTTTAGGGGTGCTTGGCAAGAATCTGACATAGGACAAGGAGAAGGAAATAGGCTGCTTGGCAGGAATATGACATTGGCCAAGGACAAGGAAGTATGCTTCAGGCAGGAATCTGACATTAGGCTAGAACAAAGAAGTAATTTTAGGCAGGAATCTAAATGTTAAGCTAGAACAAGGAAGTGAGCTTCAGACATGAAAATGACTTTGGGCTAGAACAGGTAAGCTGGCTCAGATACTTTGGTCATCCTGATAAGCCCTTAGAAATAGTGATCATGGGAATATTCACGAAATTGTGTTTAATGCCTTGCTTGTTCTTTGACTATTTGTGATTATTGTCTTGCTTGTTCCTTGACTATTTGCATCTATTGTTTTGCTAGACACTCAACCTAGAACTGACCTTAATACATGCATAAAATTAAAATGATATAAAAGCAAAAAGGAGGAGGGAGGATGGGATAGGGGGTTCTAGGGAGGGGAAATGGGGAAAGGAGAAGACATCTGAAATGTAAATAAATAAAATATCCAATTAAAAAAAAGAAAAGAAAAAGAGGATTTGGATCATGTTGGCTAGTATCTTACTGAGACTCAGGGATATGATTCTATAATCTTGATGTTGTCATTCTTACATCTTTATCTGGTTTGGGTGTCTGGATCATATGACTTCATTAGGAAGAGTTTAAGAGCGCTTCTTCTTTGTCTGTTTTATGCAACAGTTTATATAGCATTGATATTAGTTCTTCTTAGAAGTTCTGACAGAACTGTGCAAGGAACCCATTTGTTCCTGACTTTGTTGTTATTGGGAAAGGTTTTATTACTATTTTAAACTCATTGCTGTTTAATGGAACTGTTTAAATTATTTAACCTTACTTTAATTTTCCTATTTTTGTATCTAGGAACTCTTACATGTCACCTAGGCTTCCAAGTTTAGTGGACCAGAGGTTTTTAAAATATGCCCTTATAATTTTTCAATTATTGATGTCAGCTGTAATGTCCTCTCTCTCTTTTATAATTTTATTATTTTAGATCTCCCTATTTATTTTAGCTAATTTAAGTAAGGATTTGTAAGTTAATGTTTGCAAAGAACCACTTCTTTATTCATTTAATTTTTGAATTTTTTTTATTTTTGATAACTTTGGGTTGAAAGTCTATTTTATTGGATATTAGGATGGCAATACTAGCTTGTTTCCTGGGACCATTTGTTTGGACGACATTTTCCACCCTTTTACTCTGAGATAGTCTTTGTTATTGAAGTGTGTTTTATATATGCAGCAAAATGCTGGATCTTGTTGCATATCCAGTCTGTTAGCTTATGTCTTTTTATAGGTGAGTTTAGATCATTAATATTGAGAGATATTAAAGACAGAAGACTGTTGGTTCCTGATATGTTTGTTTTTGTAGGTGGCTTTCTATGCTTGTGGTTCTTTCATTTTGGCTTTGTTGTGAGATGCTTAATATTTTGTCCTTTCTTTGGTGCAGGTACCTTCCTTGTGTTGGAGTTTTCCTTCTAGGATTCTCTTCAGAGCTGGATTGGTAGATAGATACTGTTTGACTATGGTTTCATCCTGGAATATTTTGGTTTTTTCCACCTATGTTGATTGAGAGTTTTGCTGGTCATAGCCTGGGCTGGCATTTGTGTTCAGAGTCTGAATGACCTCTGATCAGGATCTTCTAGCTTTCATAGCCTCTGTTGAGAAATCTGGTGTAATTCTGATAGGTCTACCTTTGCATGTTACTTGGTCCTTTTCTCTTGCAGCTTTTAATATTCTTTCTTTATTCTGTTCATTTAGTGTTTTGATTATTATGTGACGAGAGGATTTTCTTTTCTGGTCCCATTTATTTGATGTTCTATAGATTTCTTATACCTTTATGGCCATCTCTTTTTTTAGGTTGGGGAAGTTTTCTTCTATGATTTTGTTGAAGATATTTTCATGTCCTTTGAGCTGGAAATCTTTGTTCTCCTCTATTCCAATTATTTGTAGACTTGGTCTTCTCATTGTGTCTTGAATTTCCTAGATGCTTTGGGTTAGGAGTTTTTATGTTTTGAATTTTCCTTGACAGTTGTGATAGTCTCTTCTACAATATACAGTTGGTGATACTTACATCTGTAATTCCTGAACTCTTTCCTAGATTTTCCATTTCCAGGTTTGCCTCCATTTGTGTTTTCTTTATTGGTTCTACTTCCCCTTTTAGGTCTTGGATCACTTTATTCAATTCCTTCACCAGTTTATTTGTGTTTTGTGTATTTCTTTCAGTGAGTTATTGATATCCTCCTTAAAGGATTCTCTTATCTTCATGAGATAGGATTTTAGGAGAGATTCCTAGTTTTCAGGAATATTGGTGTATTCAGGGCTTGCTGTGGTAGGAGAACTGGGTTTTAATGATGACCACGTATATTGGTTTTGTTGCTTATCATCTTGCAATTGTCTCTTGTCATCTGGATATCAGTGGTGTTTGTTAGTCTGGGTGACCCTGTCTGGAGTCTGCCTTTTTTTGTCCCTGTGTTGCTTCAGGTCTCCTGGTAGGCCTGAGGCCCTGGCTGTTGCAGACCACCTGTGGGGCATTCGGACTGGGGCCTCTTCAGAAGGGCAGAGAAGCTGCTGATCTGTTGCTGTGGCTACAGTAGATCTCCTGGGAGGCCTTCAGACTGTTGAGTCTTCAGTGGAGCAATCAAGCTGTTGTTCTGTGTGAAGATGTTCTCCTGGGGGCCCTACAACTGTGGTTTCTGTTTCTCTGTGTGCAGCAGAACTCCAGGGAGGCTTTCAATCTGTCGGGTCACTTGCCCTGCAAGCCACAAAGCCTCCAGGAGGTCTTCATACTGTAGTGTCTGCTGCCCAGTTTCCCCGTGTACAGAGGAACTCCTGGGATTCCTTCAAGATGTGGGGTCTTCAGGGGATCAAACAAGCTGGTAATCAGTTTTTCAGTTGCCCAGTGTGCAGCAGATCTCCTGGGATGCTTTAGGCTGTGGTATCAGAATGCTCTGAGTGCAACAAATCTGGGATGGCTCAGAATATGGTGTCATCAGGGTAACAGACTGCCTAATAGTCTGCCCTAGCAGAAAAACCTGGTAGAAGGGGAGTGGTATTCGGGGAGCGAAGGTTTTGTTGGGCAATAGGGCCCAAGTCCATTGAGCTCCCAGAGGCAGCTCTGGGACTTCAAGGGGAAGGAAAGGATGGTTTCTTATCAATTGCTCTGAATGCAGTGGATCCTCTAGGATTTCTCAGATTATGGTGTCTTTGTGGAGCAGACCAGCTAGCAGTCTTTTTTTTCTTTGTTTTTATTTCTATAATTTCACCCCTGATTTTGATATTCTCTTGTCTACCCCTTTTGACTTTGGTTCATGCTTGTTTGTCCAAGGCCTTAAGGTACACTAATAAGATATTAATCTGAGAGTTCTCAATATTTTTCTTGTTTATCTTTAAAATTTCATATACGTGTTCTATATTTACATAGTTTTTTCTACCTCTCATTCATTTAATTCCTTCTATATCCAACTACCTCTGACTCACAAAGTCTTGATCAAACTTTACTTGGTGCTACTACATATTCACATATTGTGTACATATAAATATATAAGTAGTATCGATAAGTACATTTAGGCTTACTCATATGTATATGCTTTTACTGCTGACAATTTAGTGTTAGATAACCAATTAGGAGGCCTACCCTGGGAAAGACAGATATTCACTCTTTAATAACTTTCACAGCAGTTATTTATTGTCTATTTCATTTAGGGATAGGGCCTTATAAAACTACCCTATCTCTGTTGGCATGGAAACTGATATTGTCATTGTTCTGTTTTTATTTAGGTAACCATAATATTGTAATTTCATGTGTGTGGCTTCCCTGTATTATATGTATTTTCAGGTAGACATTTAACACAATACACTTTCTACTTGGAATTGCCTTTCTTTGAGACCCATGGATTTTAGTATGTTGTGTTGTTATTTTCATTCAATTCTAGGAAAATATAATTATAGTATACTGTGTAAAGAGTTCCTCAACAAACTATCTGTAGGGTAAGGTGACTTTATCTGCCAAATTGAGGCATGAACATATTAGCTGGGAATGATGGATGAGAAATATTTCCAACTTTGAGTTCTCATCATCTCATAAGCTCTGACACATAATGGGGAGGGTTTTTTCTCTTATATTTAAAATTGCCTTTATCATTTGACAAAATCCCACATCCTTTCATGATAAAAGTCTTGGGAAGATCAGGAATTCAAGGTCCATACCTAAACATAGTAAAAGCAATATAGAGCAAACCAGTAGCCACCATCAAACTAAATGGAGAGAAACTTGAAGCAATCCCACTAAGATCAGGGACTAGACAAGGCTGCCCACTCTCCCCTACCTGTTCAACATAGTACTGGAAGACAAAATCCCACATCCTTTCATGATAAAAGTCTTGGGAAGATCAGGAATTCAAGGCCCATACCTAAACATAGTAAAAAGCAATATAGAGCAAACCAGTAGCCACCATCAAACTAAATGGAGAGAAACTTGAAGCAATCCCACTAAGATCAGGGACTAGACAAGGCTGCCCACTCTCCCCTACCTGTTCAATATAGTACTGGAAGTCCTAGCCAGAGCAATTAGACAACAAAAAGAAGTCAAAGGGATACAAATATGAAAGGAAGAAGTCAAAATATCACTATTTACAGATAATATGATAGTATACTTAAGTGACCCCAAAACTTCCACCAGAAAACTCCTAAACCTGATAAACAACTTCAGCAAAGTGGCTGGTTATAAAATCAACTCAAACAAATCAGTAGCCTTCCTCTACATGAAAGATAAACAGACTGAAAAAGAAATTAGGGAAATGACACCCTTCACAATAGTCACAAATAATATAAAATACCTTGGTGTGAATCTAACCAAGAAAGTGAAAGAACTGTATGACAAGAACTTCAAGTCTCTGAAGAAAGAAATCAAAGAAGTTCTCAGAAGATGGAAAGATCTCCCATGCTCATGGATTGGCAGGATTAATATAATAAAAATGGTCATCTTGCCAAAAGCAATCTACAGATTCAATGCAATCCCCATTAAAATCCCAACTCAATTCTTCACAGAGTTAGAAAAGGAAATTCTCAAATTCATTTGGAATAACAAAAAACCCAGGATAGGGAAAACTATTGTCAGCAATAAAAGAACTTCTGGAGGAATCACCATCCCTGACCTCAAGCTGTACTACAGAGCAATAGTGATAAAAACTACCTGGTATTGGTACAGAGACAGGAAGGAAGATCAATGAATAGAATTGAAGACCCAGAAATGAACCCACACACCTATGGTCACTTGATCTTTGACAAAGGAGCTAAAACTGTCCAGTGGAAAAAGGACAGCATTTTCAACAAATGGTGCTGGTTCAACTGGAGGACAACATGTAGAAGAATGCAAATTGATCCATTCTTATCTCCTTGTACAAAGCTCAAGTCTAAGTGGATAAAGGACCTCTGCATAAAACCAGATACACTGAAACTAATAGAAGAGAAGATGGGGAAGAACCTCCAATACATGGGCACAGGAGAAAAGTTCCTGAACAGAACACCAGTGTTTTATGCTCTAAGATCAAGAATTGACAAATGGGACTTCATAAATTTGTAAAGTTTCTGTAAGGCAAACGACACTGTCAATAGGACAAAATGGCAACCAACAAATTGGGAAAATATCTTTACCAGTCCTACATCTGATAGAGGGCTAATATCCAATATATACAAAGAACTCAAGAAATTAGACTCCAAACAACCAAATAACTCTATTAAAAATGGGATATAGAGTTTACCAAACAACTTTCAACTGAGAAAACTCGAATAGCCTAGAAGCACCTAAAGAAATGTTCAGTATCTTTAGTCATCAGGGAAATGCAAATCAAAACAACCCTGAGATTCCATCTCACACCAGTCAGAATTGCTAAGATTAAAAACTCAGGTGATAGTAGATGCTGGTAAGGGTGTGGACAAAGAGGAATACTCCCTCATTGTTAGTGGGACTGCAAGATGGTGCAATCACTTTGGAAATCAGTCTGGCGGTTCCTCAGAAAATTGGACATAGCATTACCTGAGGATCCAGCTATACCACTCCTGAGCATATACCCAGAAGATGCTCTAACATATAACAAGGAAATATGCTCCACTATGTTCATAGCAACCTTATTTATAATAGCCAGAAGCTGGAAAGAACCCAGATATCCTTCTTCCAGAGGAATGGATACAAATAATGTGGTACATTTACACAATGGAATATTACTCAGCTATTAAAAACAATGAATTTGAGAAATTCCTAGGTAAATGGATGGAACTAGAAAATATCATCCTGAGTGAGGTAAGTCAATCACAAAAGAACACACATGGTATTCACTCACTGATTATTAGATATTAGCCCAGAACCTTGAAATACCCAAGATTCAACTCACAGACCACATGAAGCTCATGAAGAAGGAAGGCCAAGTGGGGGCACTTCAGTCCTTCTTAGAAGGAGTAACAAAATACTCAAGGGAGCAAATCTAGAGGCAAAGTGAGGGGCAGAAACTGAAGGAGGGGCTGTCTGGAGACCATTCCACCTGGGTATCCATCCCATGTGCAGTCACCAAAGGTAGGTGCTGATGTGGAAGTCAGGAAGTGTATGCTGATAAGAGCCTGATATAGATGTCTCCTTAAAGGTCTGTAAGAATCTGACATATTCAGAGGCAGATGATCACAGCTAACCATTGAACTGATCATGGGGTTCCCAATGGAGGAGTTAGAGTGAAGACTGTTGGAGCTGAATGCTTTGTGGCTCCATGAGGAGAGCAACAATACCAACCAACCAGAGCTCCCAGGGTCTGAACCACCAGCCTGGAAGCACTTAGGGAGGGATCCATGGCTTCAGCTGTATATGTAAGGGCGGAGGGCCCTGTCGGGCATAGGTGGGAGAAGAGAGCCTTGGTTTCATGAAGGCTGGATGCCCCAGTTGGTGGGAATTTGAGGATGGGGAGGTGGGAGTGGAAGGTAGGTAGGGGTACATCCATAGAGAAGCAGGAGGAGTGGTGAGGGGATAGGGGATTCCTGGGTAGGGTGGGTGGGGTAAGGGGATAACATATGAAATGTAAATAAAACATCCAATAAAAAATAAAAAAAACCACTGACCCTAAAGCCAATTAAAAAAAAAGAAACCCTAAGTCATACATCTTTCATAACCACTGAAGCACACAGCTAAGGGCTAAACATCTTTATGCTAATTAGTGTTAATTCTTTTTATTTATAAACTTGTGAATTACTTATACTTCTGTGACTTTCTTAGAGCAATCCAAGAAAAGAAAGAATGTGACACCCTTGAAATATTTTGTTAAGTTGCTGGACAATCTAACTTAGCTATAATTTGCTAAATAAACATTTATATATCAGATCAATTACAGAAGGGCCTTAATATTTGTAAGGCCTCCAGCACCAGTCATTTTTATATGCACATAACTCAAACCAATAAATACACGATGTGTGAAATACTGAAGAAAAATAAAAAAAAAGAAGGAAAAGAAATACCCAAGATTCAACTCACAGACCACATGAAGCTCATGAAGAAGGAAGACCAAGTGGGGGCGCTTCAGTCCTTCTTAGAAGGAGTAACAAAATACTTAAGGGAGTAAATATGGAGACAAAGTGAGGGACAGAAAATGAAGGAGGGGCTGTCTGAAGACCATTCCACCTGGGTATCCATCCCATGTGCAGTCACCAAAGGTAGATGCTGATGTGGAAGTCAGGAAGTGCATGCTGATAAAAGCCTGATATAGATGTCTCCTTAAAGGTCTGCAAGAATCTGACATATTCAGAGGCAGATGATCACAGCTAACCATTGAACTGATCATGGGGTTCCCAATGGAGGAGTCAGAGTAAGGACTGTTGGAGCTGAATGGTTTTGCAGCCCCATGAGGAGCAACAATACCAACCAACCAGAGCTCCCAGGGTCTAAACCACCAGCCTGGAAGCACTTAGGGAGGGATCCATGGCTCCAGCTGTATATGTAAGGGTGGAGGGCCCTGTTGGGCATAGGTGGGAGAAGAGATCCTTGGTCTCATGAAGGCTGGATGCCCCAGTTAGTGTGAATTTGAGGGTGGGGAGTTGGGAGGGGTGGTAGGTAGGGGCACATCTGCAGAGAAGCAGGAGGAGGGGTAAGGGGATAGGGGGTTCTTGGGCCGGGGGCAGGGGGGAATGGGGTAAGGGGATAACATATGAAATGTAAATTAAAATATCCAGTAAAAAAAAAATGAAAAAATAAATAAAATTGCCTTTATGATTCACCTGATTACAACTCATATGTTTTTGTCAAAACGGATTGGCATTTGAACCTTCTGATGAATCATACTTTTATTATTCAGAAAAAAGTATTTTCCCCATAGCTTCTCTACCATATGAAACCTATGGTCCACCAGGGAACCAGAAAGGAGAATGGGTCATATCCGGACACAAATTGCTTTGGGTACAGGTGAGTACTGGCCCCTTAAGATGCCTGCCACTTTTCTGCTAGTGCTTAGCAAACTGGCCTTACTGGATAGAAGTTACCAGACTCTGCTTCTGGGTCTGAGCCACTGATCATATCTAAAGTGTTATTGCTTCAAGCCAAGAAACCAAAATTTACTCATTAGAAAATAGGTTTTCATTATAGAATTTTCATAGAAATCAGGCTAGCTAATTTTTTTCTAGACAGATGAACATAATATGAAATTGAGATTGGTAGGGCTTATAAATATTATATCCACAGCAGGATAAACAGCACAATAAGTACCAAGATCTTTACAGCTGAAATGATTACCTTCTCTTGGTGTTTTGCTTGGGGCAGCATGCAGTCTTGAGTAGAAAACCATCTGCTGCAATGACAAAAGAGTTGGATGCTCAAGCCTCTGTAGCCACAGAAAATTTACTTTTCCAGAGATTCATTAGTTTAATAGCCTGGCTTTCAACAAGTGCTGCAAAAAAAGAAATCACTAATATTTATACTGCTTTTGGTTTATAGAGTTCTTCGTGGCTCACCAAGTGCCACGGAAATAAACACTAAAGATCAATGGTTCCCACATTACAGTTGGGGAACACATGCAAGTTCTAATGGCCCTCTCATAGCACTGAAATTAGGATCTCATAGGGGATGCTTTGGCACTAGTCTTTGTTATGAGCATCCTAGATAATTCTAATGTAAGTCATACTATCAGAGAGAATGTTAAGAATGGGTAATGTATGATGGGAAATCTATGCACTTAAGAGCACATTAGGTCTCTATCAACCAGCAATGTGATTTGTGGCCAGAAATTTGGCTACTATGTCTTATTTCCTTCATGTGCAAAGTAAGGCTATAAGTCTTCTTATCCTTGGTAGGAAAGTTCAAGTCTTAGGAGAGAGCCAGTGGACACACTGTGTGGACCATGGATATCAGATCAAATATCAGCTATGAGGTTATTCTAACAGTAGTTCTGAAACAGAAGCATAAAGTAAGAAAGCAAAGGAAAACTCACAGCCAGTCTGATGGCAAGAATATCTGGAAACGCTTGAGGGAAAGCTCTTCAAGACCTAATTTTATGGTCATCAAAGCTGAAAATGTTTGGCTGTGTTAAGACCAACTAAGATAAAATGAAATTCCATGAGTAGAACTGTAGGAATCAGCAAAAGTCAGAGAAAGCAAATTCTAGAAGAAAGCCCACACAAGACTTGCATGAGCCTCCTAAAATCACAACTGAACACATTAGTGTAATTTCCTTTCAGGCTGGGCCTTCTCTTTGATTTTTAGTCTCATATGATATAATTAAAGTACCTGTCTCACTTAAATATCTATACTAGTAAATATCTCAATAGAAATCCTTCTATTATAAAACTCCATCTAATCTGTCTACTATAAAACAGTCATAATTTGAACTGTCAAAATTAAAACATAAAGAGAAAAGAGGGACATTCTATTTATGAGGAATATGAGACCAAGTGTCACCAGGCTTGGTCAGGATGAGAGAATGGAAAATGAAGAAGCAGGTTATTTTTCATGATTGAAACTGCAGTCATGCAGGAGACTCTCCTGGCCATGTGAATATGCATGTGGCTATATTCCACCATTCTGATGTCGATGCTTCATTTTCTGTTTTTCCTCAAGAGCTGTACTCTCAAAGTTGATAAAATTCAACTGGCCATGTTCATAGTTTAAGCCTACTTGTATTGCCATATGCCTGATATCAGCATCTCTGGTATAAACAACCATTTACAGAAAGAAGAATAAAAGAAAAGGATACTTGTTGACTTTCCAGTACTAGGGTTGGAGCAACCTATAATGCAGACATTGATATTTATAAGAAGCAAGAAGAGCCCTTGGACTGTTCCTGCTGGAGTTTCCACTTGAACACAGCAGCTGTGGGCCAGATGGTTTCTGTGGGCAGACTGAGCCTGGGATATGAGCACAGTTTGCAATGGTGAGAAGAAAATGCAAAACAAAACTCACTTTCTCTTGGAAAATATTGCCTCATCTTGCTTAGGGAATTTATCTCATCAGCAACAACATGATGGTGATTAACAAAAGACAAGGAAAATCATTCAGCAGTATTCTTATGTCTGGCATGGAGCCATGTGATGGATTTGATTCCCTCTCAGATGATCCAAACAGAAGATGATTTTAGAAACCAATTCCCTCAGCATTTGAGAACTTGGCTTCCAATGTGGAAACATTCTTTTGAGAGATGTGGACTGTTTCAAGGTTGAAATTTTTGGTATCACCTTGATGATCTGGGTTTCCCTAAATTCCATAAGGCTAAGACATCACTTCAGTGACATTTGTACAACTACATATTCAATGCATGGTATTCATGTGAGTGCTTAATGCACAAGAGAGAATGTGTCTATGGGTCTATATTAATTAGAGAAAAAAACAAAGGAAAGAAAAACAGAGAAGAAGATGAGATAGGTATTGCAAAGTGAAAGATGTGACATGGAAATGAAAAATGAACACATCATGGAAGCTGATACCATGGTAGAAACAGACTTCTCAGTAAATGGAAACGTGGGGGTCTCCTCTTCTTTTCTCTTCTCTTCTCTTCTCTTCTCTTCTCTTCTCTTCTCTTCTCTT
>NW_021604618.1:14171239-14195369 GCF_004785775.1 Grammomys surdaster | reverse complement strand
TTCTCTTCTCTTCTCTTCTCTTCTCTTCTCTTCTCTTCTCTTCTCTTCTCTTCTCTTTCTCCATGAGAGAGAAAGCATTTTAATTTTGATTACAGGTTAAAAAGCTACACAGAAAAATATCATTAGCGTGAAACCACAAAACGGTATCATTTTATTCAAAATAAAACAAGCAATTGGTACTGAAGCCAAAAATATTTCTGTGATGCTGTAGTTTGAGTGCTGGATTCCCAGAAGAACCTCACAGGTAATCCAGTGATTTTGCCATTCAGTTTCCTGTGGCATGGAGGGCAACCTTCTTTACTTCTGGAATGCAGCCAGTATCTTGGGATAAAACAAGATAACATCTATGTCCAGGGAGACATTGCAGCTCCATCTAGTCATCACACCACCCATTATCTCTAGGGACTTGAGGTTCTCTGTTGCCATTCTAAGAGTAAAAATGGCATGTTCTTCCTATCTGATGCCATGTTTTCTTCCTCCAGGTGAACTACCTTTCCATGTCAATCCCAACTGCATCTGTCCTGTTTAAGATGTACTTTTAATTTTTTGTTGATTCTTTCTGAGTTTCACATCATACACCCCAGCCCCACGCCCCATTCATCTCCCCATCCATTCATACCGGCCTTTTGTCCTTGCAAACTCCCCCAAATAAAAACACACACAAGCAAAATAAACAAAACAAAGCATAGAAAATATCTCCAGGTGGAAACTGTAGTGTGTCACAGTGTGTCCCACAGTATATCCCTCTGTCCACACATCTTCACTAGCAAATGCTCACTGCAGGGATTCACTGGTTCAAGATCTCTGGCTCTGTAAAACCATCAATATTAAATCCTCACTGGGACTCCTGCCAGTTATTCTGTTGTAGTCTGGCATCATGGAGATCCTGTAGCCTTGTATCAGCAAGGCTGGCCCTTTCACTAGTCTCAACTACTCACAGATGATAGAGATTTTAGTGTGTGCCAACTCTGCCCTGAATCTGGGCCTGGGTGCTAGATGGCACAGTTAGCCTCCTGATCCTCCTTTATCCGCACCACCAGGAAAAGCTCTCCAACACTGCTAGGACTAGACTACCCAATGCCACCATTGTCAGGAGGCAGTATCAGCTCTCCTGCTCACGTGTCCTAGGATCACCTGTGTCTTACCCATCAGGGGCCCCACTGTGTTGTCCTCACAAGGTGCAGGGCCCACTCTCCCAAGTGCTGCAGCCAGTAAGGGACTGAAACAGGTCACCCCCTCTCATGACCCCAGGGGTAGCTCTCTCTACTGGCACAGGTAGAGAGGCATCACCCCCATACCCCATGTCACCTCATGGCAGGCAAGTGGCATGTCACCTCAAGGCTAACTCTCCTGAACTCATGAAGCTAGCTCTGTTGCACTCTTACTCTTGGGGGCTGGCTCACTCATGACCCCTCAACCAGGGACGGCCCTACTGTGCTTCGCAGGTGAGGTGTAGGGCCTGCTCTCCTCAGTGTGCTGCTAGTGAGGGGCTGGGACCACACACTAGCTGCCAAAAGATATGAGCAGTTAGAAACATCCTACAGAAGTCAATTTCAAGAAATCTCGAATAATATAAAAAGTGACTATTATCTATGCCACCTTTTGTATAAAAAAGAGACTTAAGGCACTTGTTTATCTAAATTTTATTCACCATTACTATGTATGTGGGTTTTCATAATGTGGGGGAGAGTGTGCCATGTATGTATGTGTTTATCAGAGAACTCTTTGGGACTGACTTCCAGGGACAGAACTCAGGTCACAAGGCTTTCGAGAAAAGTACTTTTGCCTGCTAAACCATCTTACAAAATAGTATCAAATATAACAGAATGAACAGTATCCACTACTATCTACAGGGGATTAGTATAAAACAGAGAGTAAGTCATCTTGAAGAATGAAAGAGTTGAGGGAAAATGGCTAGGCAAATTTTTCCAGATACACAAAACCTATTGTCCATGTGCAAACAAAATTCAAAGAAGGCTTGCATAATCCATGAATTATCCTGAGAGCTTGACTTAAACTTGGATAAGAGAATCCAACATTCTTTCCCTTTCTAGACTCTCCAGCCTAGACCACAGCCTCCTCCATCCTGCCTTGCAGAGTGGTCTAAGGTTCATTTAACAAGGTCTGCTTTTAACTGCCCAGTATAGAACCCCTGTCACAATGAGTGAGATCACATTGGACTAAGATCAAGAAAGACATAAACAAGCTGGCCTCCCAACAGCAATGCAGAACTCACATACACTTGGCACTGAGCATTTGTGAACTCAGCCTTTCTATGTCTGGCTCACATAAGGCAAGAATCCTTCCCCTACAGAAATGGAAACCAGGGCTTTCAGATTTGCCTTCGGGCATTGCCGTGAGACTCAGAAGATTCAATGCAAAAGGCAAGCTTTTCAGCAGTAAAACACTTTCCAGCTCAAACTGTGGTTCAAAGCCTGTGGTTAAAGCATGAACTCAAAAAATACACAGGCCTGGCTAAAATGGAACTAAGTTTTTCTTTTTTCCCTCCAAAATTTTTCTACATTACATTCTTTTTCTATTTTTCCTGCTCTCTAAAGTTCTCCATCTGGTCTCCCTTCTTTTTCATTTTTCTTCCCTTCCCTTTATTTTCTTCATTGTTGTGTTCCAACCTCTGTGTTTTTCATTCCTTTCTTCTTTTTCTTTCATGAATTTATTCTGTTCATCATATTTGGAAAGTTTAATTGTAAAAAAAAAAAAAACAAAAAACAAGAAACAGACAGACAGACAATCTTACCATCCATCACCAACAATAAAAACCTATCATTTCCTTATAGCTTTCTAAGCTCACTCCATGTAAAATATTCTACTACAATTTCAGAACACTAACAAGAGGAGGGGAGGATAGCTCAGCAAGAGTGTTCTTATATAGTATGCACTTCTCAACACTTGTAAGAAGAAATGTGACAGCATACATTCTCTGTGGCAGCAGCAGTGTGCATGAACCAAAAATACCACCATACTGCTGCATGCAGCAGCCTAGATAATCCTTTCAGAGACTCTCATTCTGATAAAGACAATGCCACAAAAACCAATTTCAGAATGGACTAGCATGAAGCAGAGTTTTACTAAGAATATATTGACATGGATTTAAACATGGGGCTATTAAAAGAGAGAGGCTCCATGGGAAGGTAGTTCATACACAAGCATGAGCGGTTCAGCAAGTCTTGTCCGAAGTCCAATTTGGTGACTTCTAATTCATCTGCTGTTATGATCACCTTGTTATGACCACCTTGCAAGCGTGTCTGGTTCAGGTTGTTATGGCCAACTTGGTATGTTTATGTCCTGCTTCTGTAACTTTGCCTATTTGCCTGAAAAATACCCCATCTGGAAACTACCTACTCTTAAATTATAAGAGCCTTTTTCTTCCTCATGTTCAAATGCTAACCTCTTCAACCCCACCCTAGAGGAAGTAGCCTATGTATATGAATTTTTTTAAAGCTTGTTTAACTGCTTTCTTTAATTCATCTGTCTATGTAGTGTGTAATATTAAAAAACAATCCATACTATCACTGGCTAGGCACTGGCCAGCGGTCGTAGTCTATTCCCAGCCTGGTACCAAGTCTGAGACCACATGTTTTCCCTTGCCAAGGCCTCTCCAGATCTCCAAGATAGCTCTCTCTTCCCCTCAGCTGGCTGCTGCCAAATGCGCTCAGCATTCCCAAATTTCCACAGCTATCTGGGGCTCACTCTTGCAAACCCACTCTTGGACGCAGTCACCTTTCCCTGGAGCTCAGTTGAATCACCATGAGATGAAAAACACCAGAAAATCTTAGTTTTGAATCAACAGATAACACAATCTCTGGGTGTGGAATCTAGCATCCTAAATTCACCAAATATTCTATGTTAGAAATCTTCCGATGGTGTATTCTGCCACCCAAATTAACAGCCCCCGGATTACATCATGGTTGCCTTGCTCCCACTGTCTAAAAAAAAAAAATTCCCCTCCTTGTGCCTTCTCTCTTCCTCTTTCAGACCTGGAAGGCTCGCCTCCTTGCCCAGCGATTGGCTTCTTGTTGTCTTTATTATTTAATAAATTAGGGGAAATTTATGCTACACATCTGTGATAATTTGGATCAGTGGTCTTTCACCTCCAATCTGGGGAATTAACAATAAATGAAATCATAGCTTTTTTTTTTCAGGTGTATTGGGCAGGATTACTGATAAAAGAAAACCATAGATCTGAAATGTCACACAATTGGATTGTATTAGTCAGGGTTCTCTAGAGGAACAGAACTAATAGACTGAATTGATATATAAAATGGATTTATTACAATGGTTTGCAGGGTATGGTCTAGATAGTACAACAATGACTGTCAACCAATGAAAAGTCCAAGAATGCAATAGATGTTCAATCCATGAGTCTCAGCTGGTCGTTGTATATACTAGAATCATATAATCATATAAGAAATCATATAATCACCAAAGAAACAAGCAGTAATCCTAATGATGAAATGGACTTACCAGCAGTATAAGAGCAAGCAGGCAAAGAGAGAGATCTCCCTTCTTCCAAGTTTTTTATATAGGCTGACAGTGGGTGTGGCCCAGATTAAAGGAGGATATACCTACATCAAAAGAGCTAGATTAAAAGTATATTTTCCCAACTCAAAGGATCCAGATTAAAAGTGGGTCTTCCTGATTCAAATGATTTAATTAAGAAAAAAATCCCTCTCAGGTGTTCCTAGCCTCTTGGCTTTTAGCTAATTCTAGGTGTGATCAAGTTGACAACTAAAAATAACCTTCATAGGAGTTAAAACACATCTTTTGATATAAAGAAAGTTTGGGGGAGATATCCAGAAAATTCCAGGTTTATAACTGGGAAAATAAAATTGTGATTTTAAAAGGTCATATGGCAGTTAAACCTTCAGCATGGTTTTTATTACAAATACCTCTACATAAGGGATATCACAACATAGACAACCTTTAAAGAATTTATTTTGATTGTTGAAGTTCTTTTTGTTCATCTGGAGAGAGTGTTCATCCAGACTCCAAAATAGGTACTGCTTTCTCTTTCCATGTCTTCTTAATTTTTCCTGTCTTTTGTCCTTCCTCACTTTCTTCTTTCCTGTCTCCTTTATTTTTCCCTCTTCTTAGTCTCATTTCACACTCTAACCAACTAATCTTTAACCACATACACAGAATACTGCCTTATGTAACAGATTCAGAATGTAATGGAGAGAGAATTGATTACTCAAGGGTGGTATAAATTAGTGGCTTTAATCATTTTCTTTCTGTGACAATGAGATTAAGAAATCTTTTCATCTCTACCCCACTCCAAGATAATTACATAAATTATGCCATAGCGAAGACAAGTATTGTGCTTCATTTGGAGAAAATTAATAATGGTGGAATAGTTCTAAAATAAACCAATTGTGTAACATGGATATGCACTCATGAAATCACTAAACAGATATTTACTAACCATTTTGTATGTTCTGGAATTTCAAATAAAGCATTGCATAAAATTAATCTCTTTTTTAGTGGATTAAATTTTTAGAGAGAGATTATTTTCAAAGAATCATTATTTCATCTTGCCTCAAAATATGTCCTCTGCAATAAGGATAATTTATACTTCAAATCTGACTTAGCCTCATAATAGTTATTTATGGGACCTGGATGACTACTTAATATCTTTAAGACTTTAAGTTATACTTGATAAAGGAGCTGATGCCTTTGGATTGGTTATAATTATGAAAGTTAACACGTTGATCATGCTGTCTGGCACTGAAGGTTTCACATGCTAGGAAAGGCTGCTACCACTGAATCACATCAATCACACACTGTAGATTTAAAAAAAAAAGTTAAAAATAGGTTTAGAACTGGATTGTGAAAGATTATTGTGTGATTATGTAATTTTATTAAGAAATCATTAAATCGCACATTTAGATACATTGATTCATAGTGTATTAGTTACACCTCAACAGAGGCCTGAAATCAGATGTAGATTATAATATTATAAAAGTTTAGAAAGAAAAAGATAATGCTCCTTACAAAAGGAAAAGGACAAGACAAACATAGGCAGATAAGGAAGGGGTCAAGAGATTCTTTAGAAAGAGTTTGATTTCTGGAAGTAAACATGAAGTCACCAGGTAAAGAGAAGCAATTTTTTTCCAAAGCACAGGAATACAAGTAGGTGGCATATCCTGATTATTGTGTTAAAAGTTTTAGATACGACCTCTGAGACTAGTGGAGAAATTTAAGAGCCCCTGAGTCGATGATACAGTGCTGCAGTTGTGTTGTAATGGTGTAAATGAGAAAACCATCTAGAAAACTACAAGCATATCACATTAGAATTAATGAGGGGCTAGTCAGTGTAGGGATCCTCAAGGAAGAATCAAAAGTAAACCAGAAAAGCCAGGAGAAGGGGCCTCAATGGCTGAAATTGTTTTTACTAACTCCTGGGGTACTGCAGAAACAGTCAAAATGACTCCAATTTGCAGCTTGAGGCATTGAGTAAAATAAATTCTTATTACTGATAGTAAGTACAAACATCTATTCTCTAAGCACATTTAGCAAGTATTAAATATAACACTCAAATTTTGGAGCCATTTATATACAAAAGAGTACTAGTTTAATACTGAGCTATAGAATAAGGTCTTTAGTCTACATTTTCTACCTAACCCTTTATAACCTCCTCGCCTGAAGTTTTTGTTTGATCTGTATATTGTTATAATTGCTCATCATAGGCAGAGTCACAATGACCTGTCCCCTGAACGTTCACCCAGCCGATACCCTGTTCTGAAAGATATCTGTATTCCCCCTGAACACCCACGCTCTAGTTTCATCCCCTTCCCCATGTCCTGCCTTTTTGTGTTTATAACCCGTGTATGAATGAGTAAAAATTACGATTTGAAAAAATAAAAAGACATCTATAAAACAAAAATTTTGCTCATCTGAGAAAGAGTCTTTTTCTGAACAATTATCTGAAACTTCCTTAAAATTCTCAAAAAGTCTTTGACCTCAAAATAAGTTAAGAACCACTGCTTTGAACAATGTCAATTGAAGAAAAGTAACCAGAGGTTTCTTTTTAACTTCTCATCATCCTTCTAACCAAGAACAGTTCAAATGATTTCAGAGACAGGTTTGATCCCATTCTTGATGCCTGAATCATTTTCCATTTCAGAGTCAGTGTTCTGATGCAGGTTCCAGAATATTTGGCCATGGTTGTTATGATTCCCATCCAAAGTAAAACACATTTTAAAAATGTTCTTCTAGTTCATATTCAATTACAAAAAATTATTCTCAAAAGAGTTTCAATGAGACATGTCTGTTAATTGCATGAACATAAGTAAGTCTAGGTTTTCTGGGAAATAAATGTGTACTAAAAGTTTAGTATGTCTTGCTGGTGAGATGGCTCAGCAGGTGAAATCCTGATGACGTCAGTTCAATCCTTAGATCCCAAGAGTCTATAGTGAAAGAAAACACTGATCCAGTTGCCTTTTGACCACTTCTTGTATGCTATAGCAGACATGTACCTGAATGTACACATATACACAATAATAATAATGATAATAATAACAACAATTTAACATTTAAAATAAAAACTATGCACCCTTGCTCCTCACCATCTGAGGCAGTCAAGAGAGATAACCCCCAGGATCATGAAAGCAGAGAAGCTGGCTATTCCCCTCGGTGGCTGCAACACTCAAGAGAACAGGCCCTGCAAGTTGCCTGGGCAGCACAGTTGAGCTGGCCCTAATGGTGAAGGCCTACAAGTGAGCCAGCACTGAAGGCATGAGAACAGGAGAGCTGGCCCTGTGTCCTGCTGATGATGTCATTGGGTGGCCTAGTCAGAGCAGTGTTAGAAAGCTTGCCCTAGTTGTGAGGATAAGGGAGAGCCACCAAGATGACCATCTCATTGCCACCTAGGCCCAGATTTAGGGATTTGAGTTGGCCCACCCCCAAACCTACATTGTTTGTGAACTGTTGGGGTGTGTGAAAGGGCCAATCCTGCAAATCCAAAACTGCAGAAGCTCCCTCACACAGGGCAACAATAGAATAACTAGGAGGAATCCCACTGAAGTGCCAGTATTGATGGTGTCACAGAAGCCAGAAACACTGGTCCAGATCTATGACTCATTGCAATGAGCAGTAGTAAGTAAAGGTATATGGACACAGTTATATATTGTTGGACACATTGTGACACATTATAGCTTCCACAATGAGATGTTTTCTATGCTTTGTTTTGTTTATTTTATTTGTTTGTATGTGTGATTTCTATTGGGGGGGAGTTGCAAGGGTGGAGGACTGATGATACAGGGGATGGAAAGATGAGTGAGACTGGGGTGCATGATATGAAACTCACAAAGAATCAATAAAAAGTTAAAAAAAAAACTTTAGAAGATGAAAATGAAATAAGTCATGTTATAGAAAGTAAAAAGGCAGAATTTTTTTAATTTGTTATTACTCTATGCCATTAACCTAGGCTTAAAAGGCAAATTAGTGCAGAAAATTTAAGAATATACTGTTTTACTAAGAAAGAAACCTAAACAGAATACTTGCAAAATAACTAGATATGATTTGTTTTCTCTTTAGTTCAATTTATTTTGTGCTTGTTAAGATGTAAAAGCAAAATAACCACCATGTTAAGTATCATTTAACTAGGCTATATTGTGCAAAGTATGATTCTGTTAGAGAAACAGCTGTTGATGTGAAACAGGGCACATGGTTCTATTTGACTTTTAGCAGTTGCTCTGTTATACATTTTATAAGCCTAGAATTGGGCACAGTTGTAAGAACTCAGCATCTCAAGTTGTTGGGTAAGAAAAAAGGATGTCTCCTTCTTGGGTGTTTGCATGCCTACACTTGAGAACCAATGAACTTTGCAAAAGAGATAGTCAAACCAAGGAATATTTAGGTCACTGATACGCTTCTTTGTTTATGAGAGGTAGAAAAAGAAGTAGACAATATCAGGATAGAAGCCTCCCTGTCTGTCTTAGTTGCTTTTCTATTGCTAGAATGGGATACAGTGATTAAGGCAGCATGCAAAAGAAAGCATTTATTTGTGAACTATAGTTTCTGAATGTTAGAGTTTATAAGCCTCATGGAAGGGAACATGGCAGCAGCAGGCAGGCGTGGCTCTGGAGCAGTAGAAGAGAGCTCACATCTTAAGACACAACCATGAGGCAGAGAAAACTAACTGGAAATGGCATGGGCTTTTGAAAGCTCAAAGCCCACCTCCAATAGCACACTTCTTCCAACAAGGTCACACCTTCTAATCCTTCCCAAACAGGTCCACCAACTGAAAACCAAGTATTCAAATATATGGGCCTATGGAAGCCATTCTAATTCAGACACCATACAGGATCTGAGAACAAATGGCTGTGCTTTTGTGTGGTACCTAAAAATATCACAGCAATGAGTGACAGCCATAGGACCAAGGATCAAGATATTGGGGCTTGGGGAGAAAGTGAATATTATTAGGAGGATTAACCATAAAATTTGATGCTGAGGATAGAAAAGCCAGATGAATAATATGACATGGAAAAAACATGCATCCAAACCAAAGATGGAAAATGGCAAAACTGTGTGTTGTGGCTTCCCTTGCAACTGTGTGTAAGACTTAGAAGTGGTTGAGTTACACTGGCAAAATTGAAATACAAATAAGCTTGAACTTATGGCAAGGACACATGCCAGTAAACCCATTTTAAGCTAGAAGTATTTTAATTCTCAAATGCATTTTAAATATCTAATTTACCAAATGACATGCCTCACCAACACAGTAAACCATGGAGTGTCTAATGGGATTGTGTGGGGACCATCTCTAAAGGAAAGGCTTTGCTATCTTATTCTAGTGCATGCCAGAACACTACTTCTGTATTTCATACTTGAAGTGCACTGGAGAGCTTATCATGTGCCAAGGTAGTATATTTATCTTTGGACAACTCCAGCTCATAAAAATTCATCTCTTTTACTAAGCTGAAATCTGCCTCCTGGGAGATACCGTCAACCTTATGTCTACTAGCAATCAGTGAAACTTTTTCTGTGATCTCAAGAACCTTCTGCCTCTATAGAATTGAGTGAGATTCATGATCTCTAAAGCTGCCATCAAACATGACATATTTTTGAAGCTCTAATTATTAAAATATTTTAAAGATTTATTATGGCGTGCTAAGGATCTGCTGGCTTTTATAGCCCGGATCTCAAAATTTATAATTTACGTCACGGTTTGGGTTTACATTTTAAGTACTAACTATATTTAAATAACTGTTTAGGTTTATTTGCCATATGACAAGCTTGTTTTGTCAATGTTACTTTTTATGCCTGAGTATTTCCAAGTAGGAGATAGATGCCAAATGCTTATTGCCACATATCTCATCCAAAAAAAAAAGTTTTATGTGATTAAATACAAAACCCTAAACCTGATCACCATATTATAGCTTGGAGATTTATGGCTTCAGAAACATAGAAGGTAACTGTGAGTTGTGCTGCAGAATGCATTTTGAGTTTCCATTACTTCTTTCCAATATTTCCTACTTGCTGACTTCCATTCTACCCTAAGAAAATATACATGAGAATCCTACTGCCACAATAGGCCCTCAGATGATAGAGATAGCATTTATGTCTGTACTAAAGCCTTCTTATATGTGAATATGTATCTTTAGGGCATTAATAACAAATTCACAGAACAGGCTTTTCATGTCATTCATTGCTATGAATTTAGTTTCTGTTTATCCGGAACCCATATGATGAATCCCAAGACCCTTAATAGTACTATCCTGAGATAAATCATTTAGTAGGTATTCAAGTTCAGATTCAGTCACGAGGATACAATCTCTATGATGAGATTATTGCCCTTCATAATAAAGAAACCAGAGTGTGTTCTCACTTATGTGTGTGCTTACACTTATGAAAGCCTGAATGAGGACTTAGCCAAAGAAACCAGTCAAAAACCTGGTTACGTTGGGACCCTGATTTTGTTCTTCTTGTTTCTGTGCCTCTAAGAAATTAACTTTGTGATTTAAGTCATCAATTTAATAAAATTACTTTGTAGTATCCTCAAACTGACCACCACTGCTGCCAGCCACTTCCCCCTTTAATGTATTTCAGTTATGCCGATTTGCCTCAAATAAGTTGCAGAGGAAAAATAGAAAGACTGTCTTCACCAACCATGAGACCAGCCCATACTAAGTCTTGATACTGTAATTCTAATTACATAGCTTCAGCCTATCCTTTTTTAGATAATAAAAAACACCTTTGTTGCCTTCATATTTATTATAACAGCTATCTTTCTAGCACTACAACAATATATTGTTAAGTATTTATTAAACACTAACTAAGTATACAGAAGACTTGGTGCTCTCTCCCCTGAGAGACTTGAAAGCTAGTCTTCAGCATCAAGAAGTATTTAATTATACCACATCAGCTGTGACCAAACTCAAAGGCACTAAGGCAACCAACAGGGAGGTTCTATGTGTGCTAAGATGATAAAGGATTATGGCACTTTTGACTTGAATTGTCTTCTAAGAAAAATTCATTTGCCCTGCAAATATTTATTTTTACACTTATAGCATGCCAGAATCAAATGGAGTAACATGAACTTAATTAAGAGACTCCTCTGATGTAATCTAACCTCCAAAAGCATCAGGGATTTCCCAACTGCTCAAATGCTTTGCTAAACAGATATTCAGAAAGCAGAGAAGATGCCAAAGTCAGTTAACACTTCCTTTGCAGAAGTCCACTGGGAAGAGAAAGGACACACAAGAGCCATGTATCCACATCTGTTGCCAATTATCATTGATTTCCACTCTGCTAGGATGCATTTAACATAGATACCCTTATTGGCTTATACAACTGAGTCGTTGGCATTAGGCTGGAACAAAAATAAAAAACTACAGGCTGCTTACAGGCTGGCTATTATGCATTGGCTCATGATGAAGGATCCATTAGTAGCCTTGCCTCATCACTACCCTCAGAGACTGGAACTATAAATCCAAATAATATGAAGTCCACTATGGCTCTGTTAAAATACAACAAAACTTAGACACTATAAAATATCTAGTGCACAGAAGGACAAACGTTACATTTACTTTAAAATCCCAGGTATATTCTTGGCATTTAAAAGACTCCAATAAACTAGAAGTAGCTCGTTGTAGGGCATCAAGATATGTGTAATCTTATTGATGGATTTGTTGGGGAAATGTTCAGTGACTGATTGGCAATGCCTGCTTTCTGCATAGAAGGAACAAGTAGCAGTTAGAGGAGTGCTGTGTGTTCACAACCCAGGCTGAAATTCTCCATGTACTGGAGCCAGAGATTACAGGCTGAACTAAAGGTCACATCACTGGTTTAATGTGAACTGACTTTATAATACATGGTGGCCTTTCAATTGCTGTTTCTCTTTTTATTTAATGTCAGCCTTATGAAATTTAAGCATCTTAAGTATACCTAGACTCCAAGTCAGAAACTCTTTGATTTGAGTCTGGCTTTGTTAACTAGAAAATATGAACTAACATACAACCAGCTCCATCAAATACATTCATTCCACTGGTGAGAAAACAGGTCTAGGGAAAGGCTTCAATGAATAAATACAGGAGCTAGACTTGAGTTGTCGCCTGTATTTATTCTGTTTCCTGTTATTCCCCACGGTGACATTCCTCATTTATAAAATCCTTTTATTAGCAGGTAGAAAGACATATCAGGGTTAGGGTTAGGGTTAGTTATATGACAAGCATTGAGTTATAGGCAGTAGATATGAAGAAAAGTCAGTGGCTCAATAAAGGAACTGCTTTGTTGGCTGAGCACCCAAAAAAAGGTTATGTTGACTTCTAAGAAAGAGAGGAGAGTGGGCAGTTATCTTTCCAAGACATAACAAATCCATTGAGGAGTCAAGGCACAAGATTAGCTCCCAGTTTGGGGATGATAATTAAACTAATGGAAATAAAATAATTACAGATGCAGGAGGCCAGACAGAAGACA
Source organism: Grammomys surdaster (assembly GCF_004785775.1). Classification (NCBI taxonomy): domain Eukaryota; kingdom Metazoa; phylum Chordata; class Mammalia; order Rodentia; family Muridae; genus Grammomys; species Grammomys surdaster. The sequence continues at coordinate 14,182,433 of NW_021604618.1, read as the reverse complement.
GCTCGAGGGACTTGTAGGAGATAAACAGCTGTCTAGGTTAATTGATAGCACTAGGGATACTAGGGAGTAAATCAGTAGCAATTACAGAACAAGAAACATTGTATTATCCATACACATTGAGTAAAATTCAAGAAGTAAACATAATTATGTTTCTTACTCTTCATGGTGGTGGCAATAAACTAATATGTGTATAGTAATCTTTTCAGAGTATTCTGCAGTGCTGACTTGATGGCCATGAATTGCCTTCATTTATTTGTCTCAAAAGTTCCTTCCTTATTCCTTATTTTTCATTCCTTATTCCTTAGTCAATTTTAAAAGATGGCATTGTTGATCTTAGCCAACTTTACTGGTAGTTGTTTAATTTCAGGTTTTGAAATATGTCTTCCATTCTGTTCTGTCTTTCAGAGTTACTAACGACTGATCTCATAATTCTGGTGTATTTTGACTTTGAAGATGTGCGCTTTTCTGCTACAATTCCTGTTTTTCATTTTGAATATCTGGTATTTTGACTCTATGCCATGGAGTTACTCTTCTCATGTCATGCCTACTTATAGTTCTAAATAAATTTGTGATGGGTTTGGATCTCTATTTGCTCTGTAAATTTGGAGAAATTCCTACTGTAATTATACTGAGTAGATTCACTGTGTCATCAGACACTATTCTTGTTCTCTAGTTAAAATACCACTATGGTCTGGTACAAGGAAATTACTTCAATTGTTTGTTTATTATGGCTTTCTTTGTGACTTACAATGTGATCAGTTTTATAGAAGATCCATTTCCTAGTTAGAAGAATGTGTATTTCTTACCTATTGATTGGAATGTTCTATATATATTTGATAGGTCTAATAGATTTGTGCTATATTTAATTTATAAATTTATAATTTATAAATAAAATAGTTCTTTATTATAGAGTATTTTATTTGGCAGATCTATCTATGTGTGAAAGTTGTTTACTGAAGTATCGTTATTATTCACCTATGTACCTATATGGTCTTTTAGGTAAGTTGGTATTAGTTTATGGACTTGATGGCCAAGATTTCATGAATAAATACCTACTACAGTTACTCTATCACCTTCATGAATTTCTTTTATAAACATGTAGTGACCCTTTGGATTTCTTTTGATTAGGTAGGTTTGAAACCCAACCTTTGACTTTCAGGTTATAGATACCTTTCCTACATATGAGCATTTGTGAAGATGAAAGATAGTTGAGTTGTGTTTCTTTTTTTCTTTTCTTTTCTTTTCTTTTCTTTTGTTTCTTTTCTTTTTTTCTTTTCTATTTTTAATGGATGTTTTATTTACATTTCATATGTTATCCCCTTACCCCATCCCCCCCAAGGAAGCCACTATCCCCTAACCACTCCTTCTGCTTCTCTGCAGATGTACCCCTATCTACCCCCCACTCCCACCTCCGCACTCTCAAATTGTGACCCACTGGGGCATCCAGCCTTCATGAAACCAAGGATCTCTTCTCCCACCTATGCCTGACAGGGCCCTCCAACCTTACATATACAGCTGGAGCCATGGATCCCTCCCTAAGTGCTTCCAGGCTGGTGATTTAGACCCTGGGAGCTCTGGTTGGTTGGTATTGCTGCTCTCCTCATAGGGCCCCAAACCCCATCAGCTACAACAGTCTTTACTCTAACTCCTCCATTGGGAACCCCATGATCAGTTCAATAGCTACCTGTGAGCATCTGCCTCTGAATTGTCAGACTCTTGCAGACCTTAATGGAGACAACTATATCAGGCTCTTATCAGCATGCACTTCCTGATATCCACATCAGCATCTACCTTTGGTGACTGCACATGGGATGGATACCCAGGTGGAATGGTCTCCAGACAGCCCCTCCTTCAGTTTCTGTCCCTCATTTTGTCTCCATATTTGTTCCCTTGAGTATTTTGTTGCTCCTTCTAAGAAGGACTGAATTCCCCCCACTTGGCCTTCCTTCTTCATGAGCTTCATGTGGCCTGTGAGTTGAATCTTGGGTATTTCAAGGTTCTGGGCTAATATTCAATAATCAGTGAGTGAATACCATGTGTGTTCTTTTGTGATTGGCTTACCTCACTCAGGATGATATTTTCTAGTTCCATCCATTTACCTTGGAAACTCTCAAATTCGTTGTTTTTAATAGCTGAGTAATACTCCATTGTGTAAATGTACCACATTTTTTTAATCCATTCCTCTGGAAGAAGGACATCTGGATTCTTTCCAGCTTCAGGCTATTATAAATAAGGTTGCTATGAACATAGTTGAGCATATGTCCTTGGTAGATGTTAGAGCATCTTCTGGGTATATGCTCAGGAGTGGTATAGCTGGATCCTAAGGTAATGCTATGTCCAATTTTCTGAGGAACCGTCAGACTGATTTCCAAAGTGATTGCACCATCTTGCAGTCCCACCAACAATGGAGGAGTGTTCCTCTTTCTCCACATCCTCCCCAGCATCTACTATCACCTGAGTTTTTAATCCTAGCCATTCTGACTGGTGTGAGATGGAATTTCAGTGTTGTTTTGATTTGCATTTCCCTGATGACTAAGGATACTGAACGTTTCTTTAGGTGCTCTTAGGCCATTCGAGTTTCCTCAGTTAGTAATTGTTTGTTAATACGTATACTCCAGTTTTTAATAGGGTTATTTAGTTGTCTGGAGTCTAATTTCTTGAGTTCTTTGTATATATTGGATATTAGCCCTCTATCAGATGAAGGATTGGTAAAGATCTTTTCCCAATTTGTTGGTTGTCGTTTTGTCCTATTGACAGTGTCCTTTGCCTTACAGAAACTTTGCAATTTTATGAAGTCCCATTTGTTAATTCTTGATCTTAGAGCATATGCCATTGGAGTTCTGTTCAGGAACTTTTCCCCTGTGCCCAAGTATTGGAGGTTCTACCCCACCTTCTCTTCTATTAGTTTCAGTGTATCTGATTTTATGCAGAGGTCCTTTATCCACTTAGACTTGAGCTTTGTACAAGGAGATAAGAATGGATCAATTTGCATTCTTCTACATGTTGTCCTCCAGTTGAACCAGCACCATTTGTTGAAAATGCTGTCCTTTTTCCACTGGACAGTTTTAGCTCCTTTGTCAAAGATCAAGTGACCATAGGTATGTGGGTTCATTTCTGGGTCTTTAATTCTATTCCATTGATCTTCCTGCCTTTCTCTGTACCAATACCAGGTAGTTTATCACTATTGCTCTGTAGCACAGCTTGAGGTCAGGGATGGTGATTCCTCCCAAAGTTCTTTTATTGTTGAGAATAGTTTTCACTATCCTGGGTTTTTTGTTATTCCAAATGAATTTGAGAATTTCCTTTTCTAACTCTGTGAAGAATTGAGCTGGGATTTTAATGGGGATTGCATTGAATCTGTAGATTGCTTTTGGCAAGATGGCCATTTTTATTGTATTAATCCTGCCAATCCATGAGCATGGGAGATCTTTCCATCTTCTGAGAACTTCTTAGATTTCTTTCTTCAGAGACTTGAAGTTTTTGTCATACAGGTCTTTCACTTGCTTGGTAAGATTCAGACCAAGGTACTTTATATTATTTGTGACTATTGTGAAGGGTGTCATTTCCCTAATTTCTTTTTCAGTCTGTTTATCTTTCATGTAGAGGAAGGCTACTGATTTGTTTGAGTTGATTTTATAACCAGCCACTTTGCTGAAGTTGTTTATCAGGTTTAGGAGTTCTCTGGTGGAAGTTTGGGGGTCACTTAAGTATGCTATCATATCATCTGCAAATAGCGATATTTTGACTTCTTCCTTTCCTATTTGTATCCCGTTGACTTCTTTTTGTTGTCTAATTGTTCTGGCTAAGACTTCCAGTACTATATCGAATAGGTAGGGGGAGAGTGGGCAGCCTTGTCTAGTCCCAGATCTCAGTGGGATTGCTTCAAGTTTCTCTCCATTTAGCTTGATGTTGGCTACTGGTTTGCTGTAAATTGCTTTTACTATGTTTAGGTATGGGCCTTGAATTCCTGATCTTTCCAAGACTTTTATCATGAAGGGATGTTGAATTTTGTCAAATGCTTTCTCAGCATCTAGTGAGATGATCATGTGGTTTTTTTCTTTAAGTTTGTTTATATAGTGGATTACATTGATGGATTTCCGAATATTGAACCATCCCTGCATTCCTGGGATAAAACCTATTTGATCATGATGGATGATTGTTTTGATGTGTTCTTGGATTCGGTTTGCTAGAATTTTATTGAGTATTTTTGCATCGATGTTCATAAGGGAGATTGGTCTGAAGTTCTCTTTCTTTGTTGGGGCCTTGTGGGGTTTGGGTATGAGTGTAATTGTAGCTTCATAGAACGAATTGGGTAGTGTTCCTTCTGTCTCTATTTTGTTGAATAGTTTGAAGAGAATTAGTATTATGTCTTCCTGGAAGATCTGATAGAATTCTTCACTAAAACAATCTGGTCCTGGGCCTTTTTTTTGGTGGGGAGACTTTTAATGACTGCTGCTGTTTCCTTAGGGGTTATGGAACTGTTTAGATGGTTTATCTGCTACTGATTTAACTTTGGTACCTGGCATCTGTCTAGGAAGTTGTCCATTTCATCCAGGTTTTCCAGTTTTGTTGAGTATAGGCCTTTGTAGTAGGATCTGATGATTTTTTTAATTTCCTCAGTTTCTGTTGTTATGTCTCTCTTTTCAGTTCTGATTTTATTAATTTGGATATTGTCTCTCTGCCCTCTAGTTAATCTGGCTAAGGGTTTATCTATCTTGTTGATTTTCTCAAAGAACCAGCTCCTGGTTTTGTTGATATTTTGTATTGTTCTTTCTGTTTCTATTTGGTTGATTTCAGACCTGAGTTTGATTATTTCCTGCTTTCTACTCCTCTTGGGTGTATTTGCTTCTTTTTGTTCTAGAGCTTTTAGTTGTCCAGTCAAGTTGTTATTGTATGCTCTCTCCAGTTTCTTTTTGTAGGCACTTAGAGCTATGAGTTTTCCTCTTAGCACTGCCTTTATGGAGTCCCACAAGTTTTTGTAGGATGTGTCCTCATTTTCTCTGAATTCTAAAAAGCCTTTAATTTCTTTCTTTTTCTTCCTTGACCAAGTCATCATTGAGTAGAGAGTTGTTCAGTTCCCATGTGCATGTGAGTTTTCCATTGGTTTTGTCATTATTAAAGACTAACCTTAGTCCGTGGTGATCTGATATGATGCAAGGGATTATTTCAATCTTTTTGTATCTGTAGAGGCCTGTTTTGTGACCAGTTATATGGTCTATTTTGGAGAAGGTACCATGAGGTGCTGAGAAAAAGGTATATTCTTTTGTTTTAGAATGAAATGTTCGGTAGATATAAATGGCTTTATATCTTTCTTTAGTTCATAACTTCTGTTAGTTTCATTGTGTGTCTGTTTAGTTTCTGTTTCCATGATCTGTCCATTACTAAGAATGGGGTGTTAGAATCCCCCACAGTTATTGTGTGAGGTGCAATGTGTGCTTGAACTTTAGTAGAGTTTCTTTTATGAATGTGGATGCCCTTGCATTTGGAGCATAAATGTTTAGAATTGAGAGTTCATCTTGGTAGATTTTTTCCTTTAATGAGTATGAAGTGTTCTTCTTTATCTTTTTTGATAACTTTTCATTGAAAGTTGATTTTATTCGATATTAGAATGGCTACTCCAGTTTGTTTCTAAGGACCATTTGCTTGGAAAACTGTTTTCCAGCCTTTTACTCTGAGGTAGTGTCTATCTTTGTCACTGAGGTGCGTTTCCTGTATGCAGCAAAATTCTGGGTCCTGTTTATGGATCCAGTCTGTTAGTCTACATCTTCTTATTGGGGAATTGAGTCCATTGATGTTAGGAGATATTAAAGGAAAATGATTGTTACTTCCTGTTATTTTTGTTATTAGAGGTAGACTTATGTTTGTATAGCTATCTTCTTTTGGGGTTGCTGGAAGATTACTTCCTTGCTTTTTCTAGGTTGTAGTTTCCTCCTTGTGTTGGCATTTTCCATCAATTTTCCTTTGAAGTGCTGGGTTTATATGAAGAAATTGTGTAAATTTGTCATGGAATATCTTGGTTTCACCATCTATAGTGACTGAGAGTTTTGCTGGGTATAGTAGTCTGGGCTGGCATTTGTTTTCTCTTGGGGTCTGTATGATGTCAGTACAGGCTCTTCTGGCTTTTATAGTCTCTGGTGAGAAGTCTAATGTAATTCTTATAGGTCTGCCTTTATATGTTAGTTGATCTTTTTCCCTTACTGCTTTTAGTATGTTTTCTTTGTTTTGTGCATTTGATGTTTTGATTATTATGTGATGGGACGTATTTCTTTTCTGGTCTAGTCTCTTTGGTATTCTGTAGGCTTCTTGTATGTTTATGGGCATCTCGTTCTTTAGGTTAGGGAAGTTTTCCTCAATAATTTTGTTAAAGATATTTACTTGTGGGTGCCCTTGCAGTGGGTCCTTTAATTTGGGAATCTTCACTCTCATCTATACCTATTATCCTTAGGTTTGGTCTTCTCATTGTGTCCTGGATTTCCTGGATGAGTTGGGTTAGGGGTTTTTTGCATTTTGCATTTTCTTTGACAGTTGTGTCAATGTTTTTTATGGTATCTTCTGGACATGAGATTCTCTCTTCTATCTCTTGTATTTGGTTGGTGATGCTTGTGTCTATGACTCCTGATCTCTTTCCTAGGTTTTCTATCTCCATGGTTGTCTCCCTTTGAAATTTCTTTATTGTTTCTATTTCCATTTTCAGATCCTGAATGGTTTTGTTTAATTCCTTCATTGTGTTTTCTTGCAGTTCTTTAAGGGATTTCTGTGTTTCCTCTCTAAGGGCTTCTACCTGTTTACTTATACTCTCCTGTACTTCTTTGAGGGAGTTACTTACGTCCTTTTTTAAATCCTCTATCATCATCAAAAGAAGTGATTTTAATTCCAAATCCTGCTTTTCCAGTGTGATGGGGTGTCCAGGGCTTGCTATGGTGGGAGAACTGGGTACTGATGTTGCCAAATAACTTTGGTTTCTGTTGCTTATGTTCTTGCGCTTGCCTTTCGCCATCTGGTTAACTCTAGTGTTACCTGCCCTCAGTGTGTCTGATTGGAGTGTGTATTTCCAGTTATCTTGCTTGTGTCAGAACTCCTCAGAATCCAGATGTCTCTGTAGTCTTATGATCCTAAGCTCCTACGTGGAAGAACTCCTGGGTTCAGGCCACCTCTGGGATCTGGAAATCCTTCTGCTCTGAGTGCAGTTGCTCCTCTAGGATGGCTCAGGATTCAGTATCTCCACAGGATGTGTCTGCCCCATCCAAAAGTCGAGTTGTGTTTCTTAAACCAGTACATTGATCTGTGTCTTTGAATTGATGAGTTAAGGTAGTTTGCATTTAAGGTTATAAATGAGAAGTGTTTGTGTAAATTATTTGTAGTTTCAATATTTATTGTTCTTGTTAGTTGATTAATTTAGTTATTATCTCTTTTTCCTGATATTCTTGGATGCTGATGGTTTATGTTGGAGATGATTGTTATCTTTCCTGTTCCATTATGTTCTTTTGTTATTTTCATGGACTGTATTCTGCCTCATGTTCTTATGTAAACATTCTTCTTCCTCTACATACATTATTGTTTTAAGAATTCTGTACATTGTTGACTAAGTTGTAAATTGCCTTAAGTTGTATTTGTCTTTAAATATTTGTATTTCTCATTTTATTTTTAACTACAAAATTGGGTATAGAAATTGAGGCCAGCCTGATCTACAAAGTGAGTCCAGGACAACCAGGATTTGTTACACAGAGAAACCCTGCAACTTTAAGTTTTTCAAAGCCTACTTTTAAAGGCTCTTAAGTGCTTTAACCTCCCTTCTAGTCCACTACTCACCAAAGGTAGTGGAAAAGCAATGATACAGAGGAATGGACATGTTTAGAAATGGTTCTTCAGAGCAGCTCCCATCAGTGTTGTCAGGAAACCAGCAGTTCAGTACAAAGGTTAGCAGTAGCAGCTCAATCCACTCATAAACACAGATATACCAGCAGTCCAGTTTAGTAGCATCAGGATAGCAGTAACTGTGGCACAACCTATCAGGAACTGTCAGACATCAGCAGAATCAACATGACTCAGCAGGAGGGACCAGGGCCAACAGAAATGTCAGCAGAAGTTCCCCACTGTGCCTTTCTCAGAAATTTGAAGATGAGCAATGATGTGAGACCAACAAACACTGCAAAGCTATCTCTACCAAAAAGCCAAATCCAGTCCTCTCCCAGCCCACTAAGTCCTATTTATACTCCTTCTAAACATCATGTGTCCTCCATTGGTCCAAGGTGGACCAATACATGCTTGTCGTTAGTAAAGAATCCTTCATCATGTGTGTTGTGGGAGGTATTAGAAAGGAAATGTCCAGCTATCTCAGCCGTCATGTTCCTGATAATGTTGACTACTGTCGGGCCACCTGGTCCCAGCTGGGTGTCCTCTGGGCTAGTCTCTTTAGCCCCGTTGCAACCAGTCACCATGCTTCCAGCTCTGGTTCATTCATCCCTGGAATCACTAGTTCCTTCACAGCCATAACCACCCAGTTGTCAGAAGACCCACTTTCTAGTAATCCAGTAAATCAATACTCTTGATGCTTAAAGTTAACCAATGGATTGATATATGTGTGTGTGTGTATGTGTGTGTGTGTGTGTGTGTGTATACATATATATCATTAAAATCTCAATATACAACATGCCCACACAATTTAGGTTATCCCAATTACCCTAACCTTTATGTTTCATATCTACCAATTTACTTGATGCCAAACAGGTCCACGTCCACAGCCATTTTTCCTACCTCACTCTCTCTGCATCTCTCTGCCTCTCTTTCTCTCTGCCACCCTTAGCTCTGCCTCCCTTTTTCCTGTTTAATCATAGGCCTCCCGCTGCAAATAGATTGGGCAGGGAAATTTCTACCACACATGTGTCCTTTCATGTGCTTGCTTTAGCAGAATATCCTTTCACTTTGTCTGCTTCAGTGAAATGTTTCTTCATGTGTTTGCCCCAGCAAAACACCATCCAACACAACTGACTTTCCAAAGAACCCTTAAGTTTCCACTTCAAAACCCTGTCTCAAAAAAAAAAAAAACCCAGCAACAATAACAAATAAAAACAAAAACAAAAAAATCTTGATTGACAACACATAAGCACAACTACTTAACTTAAACTCTTGGGATCTATATTATTCCATTCTTTCCTAGGTTCTAGTTTTCCTATATAGCTTTTCATACTGTTTCTCTCCTTTGAAATTTTGACAACTTGACTATGCCATGTCATGAATCCATTTCTCCTGTTGCCTAGTGGAACCTCTAAAAGTTTCTTGTGTTTGAGTGTCCATTTTTTCCTACAGGTTTCCAAATTTCTCAACTTTATTTTCAGTGATAATCTTGCCTAGACCATTAGTTTTAATCTCAGCTTCTTCTCATATACAATGAATTCTTAGGTTTGATTTCTTGAATATATCCCATATTTCTTGGAGGTACTTGTAACTTTCATTGATGTGTGAGTGTGTGAGTGAATGTGTGTGTGTGTGTGTGTGTGTGTGTGTGTGTGTCTTATTGATTCAACCTTGTCCACTATCCATGACATTCAATTTTCTCCTTGGTCTTACGTGAATATGATTGGCCCATGGGACCATGAGGTGTGGCATTATTAGGAGGTTTGACATTATTAGGAGGAAGTGTAGCCTTTTTAGAGGAAGCCCGCTGTGGAGTAGACTTTCAGGTTTCTATGCTCAAGCTCTACCCAGTGTGGAAAGAAAGCCTCCTCCCCTCCTGGCTACATGGGAAAGAGACCCTCATCCTGGCTGTATAGGTAAGATTGTCCCCTTCAGTTGCCTATGGGTCAAGATGTAGGTCTCTCAGGTTCTCCAACACCATGTATACCTGTATGCTACCATGCTTCCTGCCATGATAATAATGGACTAAACCTCTGAAACTTTAAGCCATCCCCAATCAAATATTTACCTTTATACAAATTGCCTTGGTCAAGGTGTCTTTTCACAGCAAAAAAACTTCTAAGACAGTTTTGTCCTTTGATGTTTTTACTGTATGATGCACTTGATAGAGTCTCTCATTCAAAAATGTCTCCTCAGAACCTTTTTTGTATCTCTTTCCTTTCTCAACTTTTCATCCATTAAAGTTTTTTCTCCTTAGTTCTAATTATTTCATGCATTTTGTTAATCTTCTTGTCTATTTCTTGAATTGAATTTATAAGCTTTTCCCATATCTTGGACTCAATACTTTGTCTATCTCAGTCCTTTCCTTGTTCTTTGGAGATGTTAAGAATAGTATTCCAGGCAGACATAGTGGCACATGTCTTTAATTCCAGCACTCATCTGGCAGAGCCAGGCATAACTCTGTGAGTTTAAGGCCAACATGGTCTACAAATCAAATTCCAGACCAGCTAGGACTGTTACACAGAGAGACTCTATCTCAAAAACTCAAACCACTCAAACAAAAAAAGTATTGCAGGTCTTGAAAGATAGTTTGGCCACTAAGAGTCTGTTATTCTTGCAGAGAACTGGGTTCAGTTCCCAACACCCACTTGGTGGCTTATAACAACAGTTCCAGGTGATCAGACATACATGCTTTCAGAGAAAACATTCCCATACATAAACAAAGAAATGACTAGGTTTTGAACTCCTTTTCTTCCATGTCCACTAACTGATCATCTTTATTTTCTGTTTACTCTTTATGGAATTGCCATGGTAGAACACAAGCTCCTTTGTTGTTGTTGTTCTTTGTTGTGTTTTACACATCTGCAAAAGTGTAGATATCTTCTGAATTTTTCTCCCTTTAACACATGATTTTGTTTTTTGTGAATTCTACTCAAGGTTGTCTTCTCTTGGATTTCTGATCAGAGGAAGTTTAACTTCCACAATAATCATGATGGCTTTGAAGAAAAATTGATGATTTCTGTAGATGATACTATGCAAAACACTTGTATCAACTATGAGATATAGAAACAGGAAAACAGGAGTACTATCTCCTCATACGCTACCCAAGCTCACTTGGGTTTCTGAGTATGCAGTTCACAGTGATTCTTAATGTACTAGGAATCCTTTTGAAAAGATGTCAAACCTCTATCACATCTGTTGGTACCCTTGGAGACTTGCTTCTAATTGCCTGTTCTCATACTCTCAGATTTCCACTTTGACCCAACTGCTTCATCTCTAAAGTCTGCTCTCTGCTCTCTCTCTCTCTCTCTCTCTCTCTCTCTCTCTCTCTCTCTCTCTC
>NW_021604618.1:14133572-14171229 GCF_004785775.1 Grammomys surdaster | reverse complement strand
CTCTCTCTCTCTCTCTCTCTCTCTCTCTCTCTCTCTCTCTCTCTCTCTCTCCTCTGACTCCCAGTAGTCAGGGCAACCTAAAGAGTTCCATTGCCTTCCTTAAGGGCTCTGGGAAAACCACATAGCTCCATCCTCATTCCCATCTCACCCCTGGCCAGTCACTTCTTGTGATTTCTTAAAGAAACTTTCTTACCTCATGGCAAAGACATCTTCTCACACTTTCTAGCAGAAAAGGACATGAGAGCCCTTAAAGGAAATCACCATAACTGAGTGGCAGACAGTGCTTACATGTGTGAATCTGTTTCGGCTGATCTACTAATAAGCTGCCAAATATTACATTGTGGTAATTAGCAAAACATCTGTACTGGGATCAATGTGTCAGAAAAAGCAGCTGCTTCCTTGATAAGAGAGTAAAGTAGGGGATTTGGGCATGAACTTCACTTTAGCCCAGCTGTTTTCCATTTGAAGAAAGGATAAAGCATAGACACTGAGTCAGTGGGAAAGCATCAAGACAGAAGTGAAAAGAACATGAATTGAAATCACATTGGCCCTAAGTTGACTCAAGTGCATACCATTGGCATGTGGTGAACAAAATTCTCCTCTCTTCACAGTCCTGGGAGTGGGCTTCATCTGCCAAAAATTGTTCCAGTAAAAATATTTATATGAAAACAACACAAAGGCAGTGTAAGAGCACTGATGACCTCTTGGAGTTTGAACCTCATCTCTCCACAGCTTGAAAACTCTCCTCCCGGGGAATGATGCAAGACTGTCAGTCATGATAGGTGTTTTGAGCACATCTTCCTGGCAATGGTCACAGACTAAGAGGAGTATAAGAAAAACACAAGTATATTACAGGAAACCTTCCTTGGATGAGGTTGCTTTATGGAGAAAGTTGGGAGAGTTATTATAGGAATTGAGCTCTGGCTATGGACCAGGAAAATATACCTGGATGAATTAACTCATTTATTCAAGTAAATCAGTCAATATATACTTATTGAGTATATACTATATTCAAGGCCAGGTGCTAAATACAAAGAAATGGATATACATGATTATATACCCTCATTATCTTTATAATCCATGGAAGATTAAAAATGTTGAAAAGAATTACTGAACTAATTATTTAAACTATAAATATGTTACAAAAGTAGACTATGAAACAAATTCTGAGAGTTCACAATTTTTGCTACCTTTGACTGCTCCATACAGTAATGTTAGTCAAGTCTGGTTAATTCAACACCTGTATCCTGTGTCAATGAGCTTTGAACTGTCCATTTATTTTTAACATCATCAACTTAAGTAACACTAACTAGAGTCCTACCGTTATAGTTTTCCCCATGCCCTTCTTGCAGTTCCCTTTTAGGTTCCAGCTTTTTAGCTCCAGTGCTGATCTGCTGATCCTTGGTTATAATTTATTATACTTCTATTTCTCCATATTCAGTATTCAATGGATACACTTTCAAGAAAACATTCAATAAAAATGGCATCATTTAATAAATGGCATACCAAATCCTGAGCTTGGATACCCTGGTGTTTTGCTTGGTTTTGATACTGCTACAGCAAAAAGGTTAATAAAACCTTTGGACAAATAATTGTGTGGCTTTTCCTGGAGACACATGAACAAATAACTGCTCACCACAGGCAGTAATCCAACAACAGGTCAAAGTAATGATTCCACCAAAGTCCGCCTTGGTGGATCAATGAGTTTATTAGAGCTACTGACAAAATATGAGTGATGACTGATATACAGAAGATAGTTAACGCAAAAGCAACTGCCTCACTGAAAGGCACTGAACAACCTGAGTGATCAAAATAGCTGGAGAGGGCAGAGAATTACCTCTCTACCCAAAAGTCTCTATTACTTGTATAAACTTAGATGGAGACTCTGTGAAAAAGTTTAGGAGGCTTCTTGAGACTTGTGAGCTTTTGACTTCCTGAGTTTTCAACAGTTTCTTTCTGAGATGAACTTTCTCCTTTGGAGCTTCCTGGGCCTAAATGAAACTCATTTGAAGTTGGAAATAATTGGGTTCCAAAACTATTGCTACATAATAAGTAAAAAGATAATCCCTGTCTTTAATGTCTTGTACAGTGACAAATATATAACTAAGACATGATGATGAAAGTCAAAATAAACAGACTTGGTATTACCACTGGTAAACAGGGTTGCCTTCAACAATTTCAAAGTGATATTGTTGCTATCAGTGCTATATCCATCAACTTCAACTTCAACAGCACAGTCAAGACCTTGCGGTGTGCGGAGCCTACCACCCTGACCAGGAGGGAAGAAAGACTCGCACACCAGTTCCTTCCAGCACCAGTTTACTCAGGAATTGCTAGTTACATGGTACTTGAAGGTGTGCCCCCAAGCCAGCCCAGGAGCAAAGCTTTATACCCTGCGTAGGACTCCCCATGAGCCCATACCACGTCTCGCACTGTGACTGGTCAAGGACCCATGACACAAGATCAGGCCACCAGGAAGTACCACACCAGGACCAAACAAGGCTTGTTTACTCCAAGTCAGCAAGGGCTAGCAGGCACCATCTTTAAAGTGCGGCAGCAGCGCTCCACATTGCGGTAGTTAGATCTCACCAACATCAAACAAGGTGACACTTGTGTCTAAGTATGCTGTGGACTATAGTAGTGTTTAAACTACCATGAAGAAAACTGGAAGCCACTGAAATGACGTGAATCTGAAAGAATCATCCCCTCTACCTCATCTCTTCATGTCCAATGGTTTTTTCTGGGTATGAATGAGAAGAATGGCACCTCATTTGATACTGTTATAAATGCTTCCTGCCCCTTCCCCCCCTGCCTGGTCCTTTGGGCTGGAGCAGACACAGAGTCAGTCGGCTCCTGTCCTGTGGAGAAACTGAATCCTGAGTCATCGAGGAGCCACTGCACTCAGAGCAGCTGAGGAACCACTGCACTTAGAGCAGAAGGATTTCCAGATCCAAGAGGTGGCCTGAGTCCCAGGAGTTCTTCCACCTAGGAGATTAGTAGCATAAGACCACAGAGACATCTGGACTCTGAGGAGCTCTGCAATAAGCAAGATAACTGGAAATACAGACTCCAGTCTTACACAGTGAGGGCAGGTACCACGAGAGTTAACCAGATGGCAAAAGGCAAGCGCAAGAACATAAGCAACAGAAACCAAAGTTATTTGGCATCATCAGTACCCAGTTCTCCCAATATAGCAAGCCATGAACACCCCATCACACCTGAAAAGCAGGATTCAGAATTAAAATCACTTCTCATGATGATGATAGAGGATTATAAGAAGGAATTAAGTAACTCCCTTAAAGAAATACAGGAGAGTACAAGTAAACAGATAGAAGCCCTTAAAGAGGAATCACAGAAATCCCTTAAAGAAATGCAAGAAAACACAAAGAAGGAATTAAACAAAAACATTCAGGATCTGAAACTGGAAATAGAAACAATAAAGAAAGTTCAAAGGGAGACAACCATGGAGATAGAAAACCTAAGGCAGAGATCAGGAGTCATAGACGCAAGCATCACCAACCAAATACAAGAGGTAGAAGAGAGAATCACAAATGCAGAAGATACGGTGGAAAATATTAACACAGTTGTCAAAGAAAATGCAAAATGCAAAAAACTAACTCAAAACATCCAGAAAATCCAGGACACAATGAGAAGACCAAACCTAAGGATAATAGGTATAGATGAGAATGAAGATTCCCAACTTAAAGGGCCAGTAAATATCTTCAACAAAATTATTGAGGAAAACTTCCCTAACCTAAAGAACAAGATGCCCATAACATACAAGAAGCCTACAGAACACCAAATAGACCAAATAGACCAGAAAAGAAATACCTCCCGTCACATAATAATCAAAACATCAGATGCACAAAACAAAGAAAAAATACTAAAAGCAGTAAGGGAAAGAGGTCAAGTAACATATAAAGGCAGACCTATAAGAATTACACCAGACTTCTCACCAGAGACTATAAAAGCCAGAAGAGCCTGGACTGACATCACACAGACCCTAAGAGAACAAAATTGCCAGCCCAGATTACTATACCCAGCAAAACTCTCAATCACTATAGATGGTGAAACCAAGATATTCCATGACAAAACCAAATTTGCACAATATCTTCCCACAAACCCAGCACTTCAAAGGATAATTGATGGAAAACGCCAACACAAGGAAGGAAACTACAACCTAGAAAAAGCAAGGAAGTAATCTTCCAACAACCCCAAAAGAAGATAACTATACAAACATAACTTTACCTCTAATAACAAAAATAACAGGAAGCCACAATCATTTTTCCTTAATATCTCTTAACATCAATGGTCTCAGTTCCCCAATAAAAAGACGCAGATTATCAGACTGGATACACAAACAAGACCCAGAATTTTGCTGCATACAAGAAACGCACCTCAGTGACAAAGACAGACACTACCTCAGAATAAAAGGATGGAAAACAATTTTCCAAGCCAATGGTCCAAGAAACAACCTGAAGTAGCCATTCTATATCAAATAAAATCGACTTTCATCCAAAATTAATCAAAAAAGATAAGGAAGGACACTTCATACTCATCAAAGGAAAAATCTACCAAGGTGAACTCTCAATTCTGAACATCTATGCTCCAAATGCAAGGGCACCTACATACATAAAAGAAACTTTACTAAAGCTCAAAACACACATTACACCTCACACAATAATAGTGGGGGATTTCAACACCCCATTGTCAGCAATGGACAGATCATGGAAACAGAAACTAAACAGAGACACTTTGAAATTAACAGAAGTTATGAACCAAATGGACTTAACAGACATCTATAGAACATTTCATCCTAAAACAAAAGAATATACCTTTTTCTCAGCACCTCATGGTACCTTCTCCAAAAGAGACCATATAATTGGTCACAAAACAACCCTCTACAGATACATAAAGATTGAAATACTCCCTTGCATCTTATCAGATCACCACGGACTAAGACTGGTCTTTAATAATGACAAAACCAATGGAAAACCCACGTGCACATGGAAACTGAACAACTCTCTACTCAATGATGACTTGGTCAAGGAAGAAATAAAGAAAGAAATTAAAGACTTTTTAGAATTCAATGAAAATGAGGACACATCATACCAAAACTTGTGGGACTCCATGAAGGCAGTGCTAAGAGGAAAACTCATAGCTCTAAGTGCCTACAAAAAGAAACTGGAAAGAGCACACACTAACAACTTGACTGGACAACTAAAAGCTCTAGAACAAAAAGAAGCAAATACACCCAGGAAGAGTAGAAGGCAGGAAATAATCAAACTCAGGGCTGAAACCAAACAAATAGAAACAGAAAGAACAATACAAAATATCAATAAAACCAGGAGCTGGTTCTTTGAGAAAATCAACAAGATAGATAAACCATTAGCCAGATTAACCAAAGGGGACAGAGACAGTATCCAAATTAATAAAATCAGAACTGAAAAGGGAGACATAACAACAGAAACTGAAGAAATTCAAAAAATCATCAGATCCTACTACAAAGGCCTATACTCAACAAAACTGGAAAACCTGGATAAAATGGACAATTTCCTAGACAGATACCAGGTACCGAAGTTAAACCAGGAGCAGATAAACCATCTAAATAGTCCCATAACCCCTCAGGAAATAGCAGCAGACATTAAAAGTCTCCCCACTAAAAAAAGCCCAGGATCAGGTGGTTTTAGTGCTGAATTCTATCAGACCTTCAAGGAAGACCTAATACCAATTCTCTTCAAACTATTCAACAAAATAGAGACAGAAGGAACACTACCCAATTCGTTCTATGAAGCTACAATTACACTCATACCCAAACCCCACAAGGCCCCAACAAAGAAAGAGAACTTCAGACCAATCTCCCTTATGAACATCGATGCAAAAATACTCAATAAAATTCTAGCAAACCGAATCCAAGAACACATCAAAACAATCATCCATCATGATCAAATAGGTTTTATCCCAGGAATGCAGGGATGGTTCAATATTCGGAAATCCATCAATGTAATCCACTATATAAACAAACTTAAAGAAAAAACCCACATGATCATCTCACTAGATACTGAGAAAGCATTTGACAAAATTCAACATCCCTTCATGATAAAAGTCTTGGAAAGATCAGGAATTCAAGGCCCATACCTAAACATAGTAAAAGCAATATACAGCAAACCAGTAGCCAACATCAAGCTAAATGGAGAGAAACTTGAAGCAATCCCACTGAGATCTGGGACTAGACAAGGCTGCCCACTCTCCCCCTACCTATTCAATATAGTACTGGAAGTCCTAGCCAGAGCAATTAGACAGCAAAAAGAAGTCAAAGGGATACAAATAGGAAAGGAAGAAGTCAAAATATCGCTATTTCAGATGATATGATAGTATACTTAAGTGACCCCCAAACTTCCACCAGAGAACTCCTAAACCTGATAAACAACTTCAGCAAAGTGGCTGGTTATAAAATCAACTCAAACAAATCAGTAGCCTTCCTCTACATGAAAGATAAACAGACTGAAAAAGAAATTAGGGAAATGACACCCTTCACAATAGTCACAAATAATATAAAGTACCTTGGTCTGAATCTTACCAAGCAAGTGAAAGACCTGTATGACAAAAACTTCAAGTCTCTGAAGAAAGAAATCTAAGAAGTTCTCAGAAGATGGAAAGATCTCCCATGCTCATGGATTGGCAGGATTAATACAATAAAAATGGCCATCTTGCCAAAAGCAATCTACAGATTCAATGCAATCCCCATTAAAATCCCAGCTCAATTCTTCACAGAGTTAGAAAAGGAAATTCTCAAATTCATTTGGAATAACAAAAAACCCAGGATAGTGAAAACTATTCTCAACAATAAAAGAACTTTGGGAGGAATCACCATCCCTGACCTCAAGCTGTGCTACAAAGCAATAGTGATAAAAACTACCTGTTATTGGTACAGAGACAGGCAGGAAGATCAATGGAATAGAATTGAAGACCCAGAAATGAACCCACACTCCTATGGTAACTTGATCTTTGACAAAGGAGCTAAAACTGTCCAGTGGAAAAAGGACAGCATTTTCAACAAATGGTGCTGGTTAAACTGGAGGACAACATGTAGTAGAATGCAAATTGATCCATTCTTATCTCCTTGTACAAAGCTCAAGTCTAAGTGGATAAAGGACCTCTGCATAAAACCAGATACACTGAAACTAATAGAAGAGAAGGTGGGGAAGAGCCTCGAATACTTGGGCACAGGGGAAAAGTTCCTGAACAGAACTCCAATGGCATATGCTCTAAGATCAAGAATTGACAAATGGGACTTCATAAAATTGCAAAGTTTCTATAAGGCAAAGAACACTGTCAATAGGACAAAACGACAACCAACAAATTGGGAAAAGATCTTTACCAATCCTTCATCTGATAGAGGGCTAATATCCAATATATACAAAGAACTCAAGAAATTAGACTCCAGACAACCAAATTACCCTATTAAAAAATGGGGTATAGAGCTTAACAAAGAATTTTCAACGGAAGAAACTCGAATGGCGGAGAAGCACCTAAAGAAATGTTCAGCATCCTTAGTCGTCAGGGAAATGCAAATCAAAACAACCCTGAGATTCCATCTCACACCAGTCAGAATGGCTAAGATTAAGAACTCAGGTGATTGTAGATGCTGGCGAGGGTGTGGAGAAAGAGGAACACTCCTCCATTGTTGGTGGAACTCCAAGATGGTGCAACCACTTTGGAAATCAGTCTCTCGGTTCCTCAGAAAATTGGACATAGCATTACCTGAGGATCCAGCTATACCACTCCTAGGCATATACCCAGAAGATGCTCGAACATATAACAAGTACATATGCTCAACTATGTTCATAGCAGCCTTGTTTATAATAGCCAGGAGCTGGAAAGAACCCAGATGTCCTTCAACTGAGGAATGGATTCAAAAAATGTGGCATATTTACACAATGGAGTATTACTCAGCTATTAAAAACAATGAATTTGAGAGGTTCCTAGATAAATGGATGGAACTAGAAATTATCATCCTGAGTGAGGTAACCCAATCACAAAAGAACACACATGGTATTCACTCACTGATTATTGGATATTAGCCCAGAACCTTGAAATGCCCAAGATGCAACTCACAGGCCACATGAAGCCCATAAAGAAGGAAGACCAAGTGGGGGTGATTCGGTCCTTCTTAGAAGGAGCAACAAAATACTCAAGGGAGCAAATATGGAGACAAAGTGAGGGACAGAAACTGAAGGAGGGGCTGTCTCAAGACCACTCCACCTGAGTATCTATCCCATGTGCAATCACCAAAGGTAGATGCTGTTGTGGAAGTCAGGAAGTGCATGCTGATAAGAGCCTGATATGGATATCTCCTCAGAGGTCTTCAAGAGTCTGACATACTCAGAGGCAGATGCTCACAACTAACCATTGAACTGATCAGGAGTTAGAGTGAAGACTGAAGGAGAGCTGAAAGGATTTGTGGCACCATGTGGAGAGCAACAATACCAACCAACCACAGCTCCCAGGGTCTAAACCACCAGCCTGGGACCACTTAGGGAGGGATCCAGCACTTCAGTTGAATATGTAAGAGTGGAGGGCCCTGCTGGGCATAGGTGGAAGAAGAGAACCTTGACTGCATGAAGGCTGGATGCCCAGGGGGTGTGAATTTTGTGGGTGGGGAAGTGGGAGTGGGGGTGGGGGTAGATAGAGGTTACATCCACAGAGAAGAAGGAGGAGGGGTGAGGGGATTGGGGGTTCCTGGGTGGGTCGGGGGTGGGGTAAGGGGACAACATAGGAAATGTAAATAAAACATCCAATAAAAATTTAAAAATAAAATAAATGCTTCCTGCACTGCCTCTGGCCAAGGTCATTCATGAAAACCTCAGCACTACAAAGGGATACATGACCACAATGCATGAAATCATTCCCACCCAAAATATCATGGAAGACACCTCTGGGAAACTGCAGCATGATGACCACTGGGCTGACCACATCTCTGTATCAACTGGCATTACCAAAGTTGTTGGAAAGTTCATGCCAGAGCTTAATGGTTAGCTTATTGGTGTGGTCTTCTGAGTTTCTACACCAATGTGTTCATCATGGATCTGACTCACCACCTAAAGAAAGCAGCCAAATATGGCATTGAGAAGGTGGTGAAGCAAGCCTTAGAGATGCTCCTAAAAGGCATCCTGAGCTATACTGAAGACCAAATATTTCTTTGCACCTTTGACTCTGGGGTTGGCATTGCCTTCATTGACTACTTTATCAAGCTCATTTGTAAGTACGAAAAAAAAGCTGGCTACATCAAAAGGTAAAAGAGCTCATACTTCACAAGGACTATAAGATCTTTGAATCCATTAACACAACAAGAACAGGCAATTAAGAGAGGTCTTGCTGCAACCTAGCAGTACCCTTAAATGAGACAGACTTAGTCAACGCTATTTTTTTAATACTTTTTTGTATAGCATCAATAAAATTCAGCCAAGATTGAGTATCTTTATTTTTAGTATTACTAAGAATAATAAAATTTAGCCCAGAGTCTGACTCATCAGGAAAATTCACTAAATTCTTAAAGGAGAATTCTCCCTTTTTTTTTTTTTAAATCTGGTATGCTTTGATTAAGGTAAGATAAACATAAAGAAAATGAGATTGAAAAAACTGATTAATCCACATTTTCCAAAAACACATTAATTATTTTATTATAATCTCAATGAGAAAGTTGAAAAGTATTCACTGTTCCTTGGCATACTGGGTAGGTATTAAGCATCACTAAACACTGCTAAAATCTATTTTAAAGATCACTGTCAGTGCTCATGCTAACGTCTTCCCTGAGGTCATACTACAAGCATTCCTGTCAATGTTCAGTTTTCTGTGAAAAAGCGAAGAACCAGGCCCCAGCTGGTGAATGGCACCATTATTTTAGAGTAACTATCTCCAATTAAAGCCCATGAGCCAAAATATGACCTTATATTTACCATTGTGAAGTTTGTTACAAATACACTAAGTCTGTCCCTTACACACTTTTATATCTTCTCTCACACCGCACTTACAGAGTTTGGTAGTTTCCTAGGCATACCCAGAAAAAGTCCTAACTACCTAAGCATGTAAATGATGTTGGTGAACCTGGAAAAATGGAATCTGAGCAAGAAAAGACTACCAGTGATACTAGCTACACACCAGGGGCTTAAGACTACTCCTATAGTCCTCACTAATGTGCATAATAGTAGAGTCTGAAACAAAACCATACAAACTAGCTCCCCAGAATATTCAGATACAGTTCTAGAAAAGAGGGGTGAAAGAAAAATAGAGGCTGTGTGTCAAAAATGCTCCTAAGGACCCAGATGCATAGGCCACCTTCAGAGAGCTTCCTGAAGCTAGTGCTCTTTAAAAACTGTCCATCAGAGAGTAAAAGGACAACTAAAATCTTGTTAGCCACAGTGATCACCATAGTACTAACTCCACCTCAGCTCAGAATTATGTGATCCCAACAGAGAAAGTCTTGACCTGTGCACTGTTGGAATATTTGTGTCACAAGCCACGGCAAAGGGGAGAGCAGGGCTGTAACTGTGCCCTGTTAGCCTGGATGGGCAAACCAAGGACAAGTGGAGATACCTCTCAGTGCCTTCTGAGTCCAGACGCAAGATGGAAGCCCTAGGGGATTTCAAAACAAGTGAAGCAAGGCACTGCTGGATGATAAATGCTTGTGGCAATGGACTGGGAAGCCCTGATAATGGGCCTGGTTAAAAAGTAAGATAATACCATAAAGAAACGCCCCCACCAGAATCAGCTGCCATGCACATTAAAGATCAAGCTTTCCCTTTGCAGCCTGCAAGAAAGCAGTTGACATGGAATCACAGGAAAGAGGAGCAGATATAGGACTCTGCAAACTCTGCAGAGGCACTTATGTCAGGTCTGGTACACTGTGGCTTAGTGAGACCCTGTCTGTTAACTCTTTCCAGTCAAATGCCACCGGTTTTTAATCCTAAGGAAACTACCATAAGGACAGACCACTAATTCCCATCCTGTGTATGATCAGAACTAGCCCAGAATGAGTGGTCAAGTAACTTGCCCGTAATATCTCCATATATTTGGTGTGTGTGGAAAACAGAGTGGGTCCTCTTGGGTGGCCCAAAGGAATTGAACTGAGACAAATATGTAGACATTTATAGAGAAAAATAAGTGTTCAGAAAAGGAACTTTCTATCAGTCAAAGTTAGTTTTCCCAGGATACTATGAACTCTGATAGACACAGTGAGGTGTCTACCAACATCTGTACTGGGAAGTTGGTGTGTTTCTCTTATAGCAGTCAATGATTCTCTGAAAGAGAGTGGGAACTTAGGTCTGATGAAAACTCTAGTAAATGAAGGCTAACATTTGCTAGGATTCCTTTATGGTTTTGACTTGAGGTTTTTATTTTCTAATCTTCTTCATTGATGTAGAATTGTAAAAAAAAAAAAAGAGTCTAATTGTACATTTTAATATATGCATAAAATATATTTTGATCATATTTACTTCTCCTTCTCTCCTTTTTTCCCTTCCTTCCTTCTTCCCCCTCCCTCCCTCTATCTTGTCTCCAACCATGCATCTCCTCCCCATAGCTTCCTTCCATTTTCCAAATAATGTACATTTTAGTCAAGAAAAACAATATCTAACATATGGATGCTTCAGTTATTTATTTTAATGATGATGTGAAAGAAAAATGTTTATAGAATAATTCACAGTGTTTAATGTGTAAAATGTTTCAGCTACTTTACAAACAGCTTTATAGAAATCTTTCCTCTTTCTAACCACTGTGGGTTATGATCACTATTCCCCATGCTCAGAAGGGAAGACTGTGTGTGTCAGAGGTGTGGAATGGCTAGCTGCTAAGTTCAGTGGCCCTGTCTGGCTTATTCTTTACCTCAATTATTTTGTATTTGTCTATTGCCAAAATGAAAGGAGCCTGAGGTCCTAAGGAAGTGGTGTCATACATTAAGACAGATATAGGGTCACTCAACAGTCGAAGATACATTTTAAATGGCTTTAACACTTTTCTGTCCAAGTTTCCTGAAGATCCTTTCTTCAAAAAACCCTTATTGGTCTGTTGCGTTTACATACCTCCACAACTGTTTGATAACATTTAAAAAGGTTTGAATAGCATGCCTGAAAGTCTCTTCCAATGAACACTCAACAAAATTATCAAAACATAGGTCTGTAATTTCTTTCTTGATATAAAAATGACATTGGAGAATGAAGCAATCAGAATAAGAAAACAAAGTATCTTAGGAGCAAAATTTTAGTGCCAGGAAAGGCTCGCAACTGGTAATGATTTTAGATGATTCAGGCATAGTCAAGTCTACATGAAATAGCAATTTTAGCTCACAAATTTAATATTCAATGGGCTCTGGCACCAAAAAGCTAAAAGACAAGATAGCCCCAAATTCCATCAATGGAAAACCACAGCTGCAGAAAATCATAGAGCAACAGCTAAAAGCTTCCACCTCATGGCTTCCAATCTGTGTCTCAGACACCACACATTTATCAGTTGTCAGCAAGGCCTTACAGTAAAGAGAGAGAAAATCTTTAAATACTTAAGCCATATTTTAATTTTGAAAGGGCACATCTTGCTACAATTTTCTTCTCTGACTTTTTTCTCTATAACTGAAATATTTGTTTTGACTTAGAATCTAACACTTTCTCAATATGTGGTTAGGATTGTAGGCTCAAAACTCCATCTACTTTTGCTTTTTCTTAAATCTTTGGCTCAGACAACTGCTTTAGAAATGGTAAGGGCAAAAAATATAACCCCAAACCTCTATGCATCAGCTTTCCAATCTATAAATTATAGCATGTATACAGCATTTTAGTTTTTGGACAAGTAAAATAAAACAATGAATGCTAAGAACTTAAAATAGTTTTGAGCATTTAGCCAACATTCTAAAATTAATGTTTGCTATCATTTTACTTTCCTTGTGGAAGAATTTTCTTATTAAAAATAATCTAGAATAGAGTACTTATCAAAACTCTGTGGGGGGCACATTTAAAATAAATTCATGCTAGTCATCTTCAGTAAAATTTGTCTAGCTTTTCTACCCACGTGCCATCCTCTCTTCCTGCTACTTCTTCTAAGATGTTTACTATCCCTTGCTGCCTCAGACTCTAGAAACACACTCCTTAGTAGGGCATGCCTTAGATGCTTTCCTGATCTTTCATTCAACATCGACTACTTCTTTCCACAAAAGAATACTTTCCCTCAGTCTACAAAGCTTTTCTTGTTTCTACAAAATGTTCCCAGTGTCAGGATAACACCAAACTGGTAGGACTGTTTGAAAAGTAAATGAGATGATACATGAAAAATTGTTAGAAGTTTGGCTGGTGGAATGGACATATGTCCTAAATTAATGCTTAAATATTAATATTACTCTTTTCCTCTTGACATAAAAATTAATATAAATCTGTGTATCCTGGTAATACCTTCCATTCTCTGTGTTCTGCCCATATAGAATATAACATTTCAACTACTGCCACTGTTTGGGAAACAAAAGAAAGAATGTAATTGGAACCTACCAAGCATCGTACGTGCCTGCAGGTAATTCAATGCTGTGTGTCTATTACCATAGATTTTCATAATGGATCACTTTTGTGAACCATATAGCCACATTTAGACTGTGTACTCACTGAGCACGCACACACACACACATACACACACACACACACACACACACACAAAATCAGAACTTTTTTGTTCTCCAAAATGTCTTACAAAAGCTAGCATAGAGTGCTTAACTATTTACATATAGCATAAGTAGTTAAATATCCTTTTTAAATAGAGAAGCCCCTTGAGACTTCATTCAAATGACAAGACAAAGACACTGATCTCTTAGGTTTATATAGGAATGTGCTACATTCCAATGTGTAAAAAAAAAAAACTGGAGTCATTTCCACTATTTAAGAAGTTGGATAGCCTCCACTTCAAAACTCCGAACTCAAGAAATGCCCAACACCTGATAATAAAATACTGTGTAATTCAGTACATTTCTACTTATGTTAGCTGGGGTTTTGTTTTTTGTTTTTTGTTTTTAACAGAATATCAAAATAATTGTGATGGGAAAAGCCTACAACTTCCCCAGTTTCTACACCACACTTGTTTAATCATTGTAGGACTGTCCACTGTGAAACAGACCACTGCAGCCCTCAGGGATACTTGCTTCAAATACTTAGCAATGGTTTGATGTTTATATATAGTATGATCTATATTTTTATTCTGGCATTGCATCCTTTGCTTTTTTACTTTTAGTGGAAACCAGACATCACATCATTTTATGTGTCATCAAAAATAGTGCCAGACATCCTGGTCTCCCTGGGAAAGATTCAATGACTAGTAAAAACATATCAAGGAGGTCATCCCAGACCTGAGCTCAAGCCAGGAAAGTGCTACATCAATCGGCCCAAGATTTAAAATTAGCTTTGCACTGAAGGGATGGGGATAGGTTTTGAATTTAGCTTTTAGTAAGCCTTAGATTCTCCTCAACTCATTCTGTGGATAAATGGGGCTTTTCCAAACATATGCTATGCAGGTTAATATTAATTGGCAATTGACAGAATCCAGAATGACCTGAGAGATGGGACTTTTGGCATGACTGTGTTGCAATAATTGAGGTAGTATCTGTCCACTCTGGGCAGCACCATTCCTTAGCTGGGCTCCTAGACTATAATTGGAGAAAAGGGGCTGAGCAGCAGCATGAACTTGTTATTCTGTTCCTCCTGAGTGTGGATGTAATATGATAATACTGCCTCTTCCTCTTGATATCATGGCTTCTATACTGCTGCCCTGTGTTCTCCTATCATAACATACTGTATTTCTCTAGAACTATAAACTACAGTAAACTTGTTCTTCCTGAATTTCCTTTTATCAGGGTATTTTATCACAATAACAAAAAATAATTAAGACATAAGCCAATATTTGGGTCATGCACAAAAATCATAAATTAAAAATGTATTTATATGCATATATATATACATATATATATATATCCCAAATGTCTATGTGTATGCATATGTATATATTCAGAGGAAAAATAGGAACTAGACAATATTAGAGTTTATTACCATTGTCCTTGTTTTTCTTTCATAACTAGAAAGTAAGGCCCTACTCCTGAGGATAACACACAATTTAAAAAAGTGGACTTGAAAATTTGAGCTGGAATGACTTCATTTCATCATAATATCCAAAGGTGCTATCTAAGCTGCTTAGGAATAAAAGCAATCAATAGCTCTACTCCACTGTAAAACTATGGATCACAACAATAATCACCTCAGTAAATGGTGCAGTAGTAACATTTCTACCTTACGAGTAGTCAACAGCTGTCTTATTGGACTTAGGTAAGATTCAGTCACTAGGAAGTTATTCATGCCTGGTGCTACAAATCAAAAATCCATGGCTGGTGCATCCAAGGACTCTACAGGAGAAACTATTAATACCACCTTCCTAAATTAGTATAAAACTAATTCCATTCTAAACCACATGCTAATACCCACAGATAAGTGCTACTCTCACCCCTCCCTAATGCTAACCCAAACCCTGCCACAGTTAAATGTTATAAACTAAGTAGCTTATTAACAATGTAAAATTATTTTTTATAGGCCTTGGGACTAGAAACTGAGAATTCCAAGGGTAAGGTAATAAAAAAAAAATGATATTTAATGGGAGCTGCTTTGTGATCATAGATGACACTAACTGTAACAGGAAATTTTCCCCCACAAGTTGGGAGGAGCTAAGGTGGGAGGAGTAAGGAGAGGAAGAGAAGGAGAAGGAGGAGCTACGGGGGAGGATGTAAGAGCGATGGAGAAACATGCATGTATAAGGAGCAGCCCCGGGTAACAAATTATATCTAGGTTAGTTAATTAGTTAACACTTCTAGTTGGGTGGGCATCTTGTTATTTGAGCATTACCAAGTATATGAAGCTATTGGATAATCTTTAAACATTAGAGTCTCATTTCTACCAGGTGGATGGTGGGATGGTCTGGGCTCAACCCAACCTTGTAGAGACAGCGTGAAAGATTGGCAGAGCCATCTCCCAAGCTGGCGTCTCTGGCCACTTGAGCTGGCGGCCTGAGCCGAGCAGCAGCAAGAATATGCAGCTACTGCTCGTGGCCAGGCCTTGTCTATTCAGGAAGATGGCAGCTGATTAAGAACACACAAGATTGGGTGCCACTGATTTAAATATCTCTCTCAACCACCATCTGCATATGTCCTTAAATAGTGAGAGACACAAAATCTTCCTTGTAGAGCCTCCTTAATGAGACACTAAAAGTCTTCTGTGAGGAATCTGCTTTAGAAATTTAACTATTCAACTCCCAAAGATCCTAGAACTTTTGTACAAATAATAAAGTCTGAGCATGTGAATTTGGGGAACACAAATATCCAGTTCACATTATAAGTGTCAGCTCACTACCATTTAGAGAATCTCAAACAACAGGTAAAGTTATATAAATAAACTCTCTCTAGATTGAATACACATGATTAGAGTTTTGACTGAAGCAAGGAATATATTTTTGGAAGAGAACTTAGAAAATTATTTTGAAAAAAACATCCTAAAGTAAAAACTGGAATAGTACTGGTTGTCTCACTATCATGCTTCAAGGATGACTTTCCTGGAAGATTAGCCAGTTCTAAATGGTTAGCCTTAAACACGTACATATATACAAGTAACACTAAATTGATTGCGTAGGTTGATGTAAGAATAATTAAAGAAGAGGATGTTAGTTTGAGAGAAGTTAGAACATGAGAGGAGTTAGAAGGGGAGAAGAAGGGAGAAATCATATAAACATAGTAGTCATGTATGAAATTCTCAATTTTTTATATTTTTAATTTAAAAATAAATGTAATGTATTCTAAAAGCATTTTAAGTATTGCTCATCTTGTCATTTAATGACTCTTTACCTCCATTATTTAACCACTATAACAATGAAATAAAAATATATTTTCAATTTTCTATTTTAAAGTATACTAAGATATATATCATGTTATCAAATTACACAGCAAAGTATTATGTTTTCCGTATAGTGACACTGGAGGTGTGGAATACAATTTGTAATAAAAGTGCCCAATTAAATATGTATGTCAATATTCCCAACTTACAGTGAAACAATCATTTAGAAATTAAACATAAAACTATTTTTCTCATTATATGTGAATTTCTTCACAAAATTATTGAAAAACAGAGATCAAGCTAAAATTAGTTCCAAAATGGTAAATTTCAAGATAAAGTAAATTTCAAAGTGGTTCCTTTTTTAGTTAACAAAACAAACAAAATTGTCAATGATGAGTTAATTATGTGCTGAATGCATGAGTCCCTCCAACACTCCTCAAATCACTGAAGACATTGAGAATAATATTAATGACCAACTTACAATCACGTAAGTATTTCCTTAAGATCCTAGTGAGTCGCTAGTCAGAAATGTGCTAATTATCTGTCTTTCTTAAAGGGGGGTCTGAAGTGACTGAAGACTAGCCGTTGAGTGTCTGTGTGTCAGGCAACAATAGTTCCAAAGTTGAGGTTAAACAGCTCGATATATGCCAGATGGATCCGGAAAAAGACTCATCTGAACAAATGCATAGGGTTGATCCTACAGTACAAGATTTCTATCCAAGCCTGTCATTATTTATTGCGTTATTCATCAGCAGACACTTTGAAGACTATCTATAATCCAAATGTGCCACTGTCCCAGTAGAATCAATAGAGTTTATTTCTTCCTGTGGACTTAATCATTGCCAATTTTACAATGTTAACACATTGAATTTGTGAATTGTCCTAAGTTCCTAACTGGTGCTGCCACGTGGCAGTAAGCTACTTGAATTATTTTCTTTTTCTTGGAGCATACAGCCTATTCTGGAATCTTTTTTAAATGAAAAAGGATTAACCCTAATCAGTAGTAACAAAATATGGCTTTCAGTATTAACACTTGCCACAAAACTGATGGTAATGACTATTAATGAATTCAGCTAAAATTACAAAGGCAAAAATGTCCACGTGAAAAATTTATAGTAAAATCCAGGCTTTCCAATGACAACATTTGAATTAGAATAACATTAAGCTGTTTTATACCTTTTGGAACCATTAAAATACAGTTTTCAGATCTTAATTCACACACAAGATTGAATTCATTCAACTTCCAGGCATTTTGTTCACCTGCAATATAAACATATAAAAAGATACATATTTTTCAAAATCTACTTAACTGTGCTAATAAAGTCTATGTAATATCCAATTTAAAGTAATTGTATATTAAAAAGTGGTAATTCAGGGGTAATTCTGGGAGTGATAACCAGATGGTTTGATGGGTAAAGACACTTAGCACCATGGCTGTCAACACACAATAAATTGTGGGACCAATACAGAAATGCAATAGAAAGAACTGACCATAGGTTGTCCTCTGACAGAAGTTGAGAGGAGGGGGGATAGAGATAGAGATAGCAATAGAGATAGAGATACAGAGAGAGATTCAGAGAGAGAGATACAGAGGGAGATACAGAGATACAGAGAGAGAGGGAGAGAGAGAATTGTGTTTTTTATTTAAGTTAAAAGTAATGAATCTAATCAAATCCTACAACTCCTTCTAAGCAGTACACATATTCCATAAAATCGTGTAAACTTGGATTAATACCAGCATTCAGCAAAAATCTATATGAGAAGACACTGTAAATGATGAAATATATTTATACATAACATCACATTGAACCAGACAAACACTGACAGGAGAAACAGTGCAACTCATTTTGTTGACTGAGAACCCTACTTTTAAGTTAAAATTAAATAGTATTAATCTCCTCATTTCATTTTTCTCTTTAGTAGATCTATATTATAAAGGGTATATTATTACTCTTTGTACTGATAAGTTTTATATAATTTTATATTATTCATACATATCTAATTTAATCTCTAAGATTTAGGAACATTATCTTCTCTGTTGTCATAACTGCCCATAATACCATTAGTTTTGTCTCTTGACACTCCAAAAGTCTATTTGATGCTTCACAAAAAACTTTGCCAATGATCAAACAATAATATACACACATATAAAAATGTCATAATGATGCTTATCATGTACCATTAATCTACTGTAATAATTTTTCAATATTATAAGCCATAAAATAGTAACAATAAGCCCTGATACCTCAATATCTTGACATTGACAAATTTGTATACTATTTATGGCTCAGCCTCAAAAGGATCTGGTTTTTCCTCCTTGCTTTCTGCCAGTGGTTCATCAGTTTCCCATGTTCTTCCTCTTGCAGCTCCATAATCTTGAGCTTCTATCTTGTTTTCAAACTTGTACACAAGAAAGTGAGAAAAAGCACAATTCAGAATTGTCTTATTTTCACTGGAATAAAAGTGAAAGACCATTCATAATCAAATGTGGCATAATGAACTCAGCATGCATGATACTAAATAATGTGAGAACAAGAAAATCTACCAAATATATAGGTCAAAAGAAAACCTACTTGCTTAATAACAGTTTTTCTCAATATTTAAATTCCTTGCCAAAAAGAGAAAGAAATGGCTATAAACATGCTGTTGAATACAACAGGGACACATGCTCCACCATGCTCATAGCAGCCTTATTTATAATAGCCAGAAGTTGGAAAGAACTCAGATGCCCTTCGACAGAAGAATGGATGCAGAAAATGTGGTACATTTATACAATGGAGTACTACTCAGCTATTAAGAACAATCTGTTCACAAAATTCCTAGGCAAATGGATGGAGTTGGAAAATATCATCTTGAGTGAGATGACCCAATCTCAAAAGAACATACATGGTATGCACTCACTGATAAGTGGATATTAGCCCAAAAGCTCACAATTTCTAAGAATCTACATATAGACCACATAAAACTCACATAGAAGAAGGAAGACTAAAGTATGAATGCATTGGTCCTTTCTAGAAGGAGTATCAAAAGTTTCAACCAGAATTCCCAAAGTCTAAACCGCCAGCCAGAGAGCACAAAGGGAGGGACTCACGCACCTGTATAGAGAATTGAGGGTGACCTTGTTAGACTTCAGTGAAAGTAGAGGGCCAAGGTCCCCGAAAGTTTGGATCCCCTACTGTGTGGGAATTCGAGAGCAGGGAGATAGGACTGGGAGGATGTTTGGAGCACACCATCACAAAAATTAGGAGGAGGGGGTATGGGATAAGGGATTTTGGGGGAGAATGAGAAAGGAGATAACATTGAAGGGTAAATACGTATAATATCCAATAAAAAACCCACACAGATAAAGGATTTTTTTAAAAAAGGGAGTTTACTTATTTTAAATTAATTTCAAAAGTTTCTAGGAGTTGCAAATTGGCTAAGATCCTATTTTAAGCTCTCCACAAAAGAACTTAAACCTCTGTCCAATATTCTCAAGAGAGAGGTAAACCCTAACTTCCTCAACAGTTAATTGACAAAA
The DNA here is from genome assembly GCF_004785775.1 of Grammomys surdaster. Classification (NCBI taxonomy): domain Eukaryota; kingdom Metazoa; phylum Chordata; class Mammalia; order Rodentia; family Muridae; genus Grammomys; species Grammomys surdaster. The sequence continues at coordinate 14,150,814 of NW_021604618.1, read as the reverse complement.
GAGAGGTAATCTCACAAAAAGTAGAAAAAGCTATTTCTAATCGATATATCATATAGTCTGATTAATTGTCAGTGGTGCTATAAAAGTCCTTTGACAAAAGATTATTAATATAGATTTATATATCCTTAAATAAGGTCTTCATGACTCTCTGAGTGTGGAAGGAGCAACTGTTGGCGCTTCTGCCCTGATTTTACAAGAACTCTGAAAAATTGGCTTTAAAAACAAAAGAGGGGGGAACGGTACCCCTCAGAAGGAGTCCCCCTGAAATACTCTCCATCATGCCTTGTTCACTTTTCTCTAAAGCTGAAAGCTCATGGCAAATCTCTTGCTGACCATGTTGGTGACCTCGAGCACCACCAAGACCAACAAAACTTTGCCACAGATATGGGGAAGGACCCTCATACCCGTAAAGGGAATGCCCCAGACCCAGTTCCCTTATGGAGCCGAGGACTGATATGCCTGTCCAATACCACAGAAGGCACAGCTAACAGGCTACCACAAATATTAATGGAAAAAAATAGATACCCTCACAAAGCCAGGCCCAACCATAAATACGATGAATAACAATTTACATCCAGGGAAGAGAAATCTCCCTGAGAATCCCTTTCTTTTTTCTTTCCAGGTAAAAATAAATCACCCGTGATGCCTGCTGTCAGAAGTTCTAATCCAGATGGGCCAGAAGCCAGGATCCTCGCCCTTACCCTCAACCCCTACCTTTTCCCACCTACACAAGGTCCCCTGAAGCTTGGCAACTGCAAGATCCTGCTTGGCAACTGCAGATAGACTCAAAGCAGTGTACCATATCATCTGAAGAATAGCAGGGAGACCATAACTCAAGCAGTGTACCATATCTTCTGAAGAATAGCAGGTTGCAGTCCTCCTCACCCCCACAAATAACTAGGACCTGCCGGTCGGGTCAAGTGCACCCAGACGTGGGGCTCAAGGCACGGACCCCTCTGGACGGACCCTCATTGAGAGGATGTGCGCACGACATCAAGATTGAGCGAGACAGAGATCATCGCCGGCGACCTGTCATCCACGGAACCAGGTTAATGTTGCCATCAAGAAGACGGTTGAAGTTCATTACCATCAGCCAAAAATTGAAGAGGATCCAGAAGTGACTCCGCAGGAGACTGACACAGCTGCCAGCTCCCCTGCCTCCCCCTACGGTCGACCGCTAGACTTCCACGCCCGCCAGAAGGGTTCCTGGTATGCCTGGCTTTGCCCTCGTTTCTCTCGCTAGAGAGCTTGGCCTCTTGATCACCACAACAAAAATTGGCTTTTTCCTAAACCAAGGCTGCCCTTGATATGGTCGCTAACATTGGGGAGCCTTCCTTTATGACAATATTACACCCCAAACTGACAAATGGTTGGTAACTTGAACATTTACAAGAGACTAGGATGGCTGTGAGTTAGCCCAATGACGTAGGTCCTCTTCCCAGGGGCCCACCCAATGCAGCCGAAAAGGAGTGTGTGGTGCTGGGAGTGGGTGCAGCCTACATGGCCTAAGACAGGGCTCTCACCCTCCTTTCACCCACATCAGAGTCCCTTGACATTGCCCATCGTCGACAGCCTAAAACCTTCGACCATCAATGTGACTCGTCTCACATCAGTGTTTTGGGGTTGTGAACTTGTCTAAGACCCCCCATAATTAGATATCCAAATTCAAAATTCACATAGTTGGGATTGATCATAAGATGCCTTCTCTAACTAAACAGAGAAGGGGGAGATGCCAGAAGCCAGGACCCTCGCCCTTACCCTCACCCCCTACCTTTCCCCACCTGCACAATGTCTTCTGAAGCTTGGCAACTGCAAGATCCTGCTTAGCAACTGCAGATAGACTCAAAGCAGAGTACCATATCATCTTAAGAATAGCAGGGAGACCATAACTCAAGCAGTGTACTATATCTTCTGAAGAACAGCAGGTAGATCATAATTCAAGGCAGTGTACCGTATAGACCATGACATGTTTCAAGCCACAGGCCAAGAAGATTTTGTACTTTTCTACCACCTGGCCCCTCTTACCCCCTCCCCTTGTAAAACATGCTATAAAAAAGCATTTCATGTTCAAAAAAAAAAAGAAATTAAAAAAAACCATGCTGTTGAGAGTGACAGCAAAAGAAAACTAAAAGACTAATGCCATAGAAGCCAATCTCAAACTGAGGACACTGTTAAGTGTTCTATGTCTACATTAACTATCTTGACTAAGAATTCCACACCTGTATATTGAAAGCTGCCAATAGAATCCAACTCAAACAATCCACTATGAGAACACTAACACAATAAGTATGTACAAAAGAATTATGATTGCTTTATTTAATAGCAGATGTTATAACAGAGGCTACTTTACTCTGAGCCAAACTTTCTTGAAGAGTTAGAATTCTCCCACAACCTACCTCAGTCATTGCTTCTGACATACCACATCAGATTTTACCAAACTGGTTTGGGTGAGGATAACCACAAACTAATTGAAATTCCTTGACTCCCAAGAAAACAATTTCATAGGCCAGATTTTGCAGACATAAAAATATTTCAGTGAAAACAAGAAGTAGTGTGTTAAATCCTTACAGTTTTTCTAGAATAAAGAACTAAATCAAGCTGGCAGCTCCTGAGCCACCATAAGGCCATAGACAGACAAGGTAAGCTATAGTCTGAGTTCTGTAAATACTGCCTCAAACTTCAGAACTCATAAAAGCATCTGAATGGGGGCTGTGTCTGACTATTTCTGTCTTTTAGGTATAGTCAACAATGAAGTTAAAAATAAACAAATATAAATTTTTCTTGATTTAATACCAGACCTTTCACATCGTAGATTTTTATTTTAAAACATTTACAAAAGTAAAGAAGTTGTTTAAAATTTTATTTTTCTTCTTCGTTCATACTGATATACTAGAATCGCTCAATTAAAACCATATGTTGGCACCATCATTCTCAGTTGCAAAATATGTAGCATTTTAAGACCCAATAAAAAAAAACAGGGAGTCACTAATATAGCATGGTAAATAGTTGAGGACAGATGGAACTGGGCATTTCCAGTCTGTAAGCAGGAGGAAAACCTAGTTCTCTGATTAATTACTTGCAGAACAAAAAGGGCATGCAACTGAGGTAATGAAACACTAGTGAACTGGAGAGAGAACCTTGTAACTCAGACACAAACAAGCCTCCATTCAAACTTAGCTATTCTACCTTTTGACCCTGTGCTCTTTTAGACATTTGTCATTTCCTTTAATATGAAGTTCATTTCCTATGTTCTGACCTTGTGTAACTGTTAGGTTTGTTGAATAGTCTGCTGTAGTACACATGCACTTACTACATAATTGCAACTCAACTCTGAAGAGTATGCATAAAAATTTAACAGCACCTTCCAGATTCTATTACTCTTTTTAAGTTTGAACATTTTTTTTATTTTCCCAGACACTAACTATGAAAGTCAAATGTTATAGCAATTTTATAATACTCAAAAAGATGAATGATGTATAGGGATGGCAATTAATTTGTTCTACTTTAGGTGAATACTTATACCAATGTAATGCTACTAACAGGGAAAATTTGAAATTGAAAATGAGGGAAGACATTTTGTTTTCCTTTTTTTTTTTTGACTAGAGACTTATAGACAACAATGAATTATATACACTGTCTTGCTTCGTTTTTGAAACTCAAATTCAGTGCCGCTTTATCCAATGCTTAAATTAGTGCTGACACAGGACAGAATTTTATATGTACTTGAAATATATATATATATATATACATATATATATATATATATATAAATGGATGTGTGGTTAGGTGAATTGATGGATACTTTAATTGGGAGCAAGTGCCTAGATTGTTTGTTGAAAAATAAAGAAAAAAATTTCTGATATATGCCATAACTATAATATATACATATCATATTCTCACTATCCTTATGCTGAAGCATATGTCTTAATGATTCACTTATTCTTAAATATTCTGGCTTATTCCTATTCACATAATATAGGAGAATATGCAGTTAAAACAAAGGAATTGATATAATAGACTGGCTTCTGAGAGTTTAATCTTAATGGCACAGCAGGACACTAGATGCTGAAGTATGACAGATATGGCTCACAGATAAATTAGACATGAAAATTAACTTCCTAGGCATTAACCTGAACGTGCCCATCAGTCTAGAATTAGATACTAGACAATTGAAAGTTGGTACACATACACATGCACACACACACACACACACACACCGCATGAGAGTCAGTGCAACAATACTAGCCAAATGCAGTTTGGTGAACACCATGTTGTGGGTAAAAAGTATCATTCTCCAGTATTCTTATGGTGGGTAAATCTGTGTGTAGAAATCAGCTCAGGTTAACTTAGTACAGTTAAATATGTAAAATATTAAAACTAAGGTTATATGTAAAATAGATTATCTAAAGTTCCCAAGAGTTAATATAATTTAATATGCTCCTATGCTTCCTTGGATAAAGATGGACTGGCTGATATGAGTCATCGTATGTATGCAAGTCAGGAGAGACTAGCATAAGGGATGGTCACAATTCACAAGTCTCATGTTGTGTCCAAAAGACTTGACAGTAGATTTATACCCAATATAACAATGCAAAGATACAGTCTGGCCTCATGACACATGCCTAGAATCCAAGGAAAATGCAAAAAAATATCAGGAAAATGGGGGCTCTATTTTTCCAATACAGATTGTCAATAGTCACTTCAACAGATAAAAGAATGATCTTTATATTAGCTTTTCAGAGTTCACTAGGAATTCGCTTGAAAAACACTACTAAAGTTCTTCAGGAGTCAGTGCTCTGTGATGCAAAACCTATAGATAATATTATTGACGATGATACTTCAGCATTATCTGCACTAAACGGGTGGGATAAAGAATGTGTATATTCTCGAAAAACCAAAAAGAGAGAGAGAGAGAGAGAGAGAGAGAGAGAGAGAGAGAGAGAGAGAATGTATATATTGTTTTTCTGCTGGGGCAGACTCCTAGCTGGTCTGCTCCCCTGAAAACACCATATCTTGACCCATCCCAGAGGAACCACTACACTCAGAGCAGCAGAAGAATCATTGCACTCAGAGCAGCAGACAATCCACTATACTCAGAGCAGTTGAGGAAGCTGGATTCTCAGGAGCTCTAACATGCCCAGGATCATAGGATTTCAGAATCCCCAGGAAGCCTGAGCCCCAGGAGCTCTTCCACCCAGGATCTCAGGATCACAGGACCACAGAGACATCTGGACTCCGAGGAGTTCTGACACAAGAAAGATAACAAGAAAGACAGGCTCCAGTCAGAGACAGTGAGTGCAGGTAGCACTAGAAATAACCAAATGGTGAAAAGCAAGCACAAGAACATAAACAACAGAATCCAAGGTTACCTGGCATCATAAGAACCCAGTTCTCCCACCATAGCAAGTCTCGGACACCCCATCATATCGGAAAAGCAGGATTCTGATTTAAAATCACTTTTCATGATGATGATGAAGGACTTTAAGACACAAATAACTCCCTTAAAGAAATACAGGACAACACAGATAACAGGTAGAAGCCCTTAAAGAATTGCAAGAAAACACAACCAAAGAGGAGAAGGAATTAAACAAAACCATCCAGGATCTAAAAATGGAAGTAGAAACAATAAAGAAATCTCAAAGTGAGACTACCCTGGAGATAGAAAACCTAGGAAAGAGGTCAGGAGTCATAGATGCAAGCATCACCAACAGAATACAAGAGATAGAAGAGAGAATCTCATGTTCAGAAGATGTCATGGAAAACATTGACACAACTATCGGAGAAAATGCAAAATGCAAAAAGCTCCTAACCCAAAACATCCAGGAAATCTAGGACACAATGAAAAGATAAAACCATGGATAATAGGTATAGATGAGAGTGAAGATTCCCAACTTAAAGCACCAGTAAATATCTTCAACAAAATTATAGAAGAAAATTTCCCTAACCTAAAAAAAGAAATGCCCATGAACATACAAGCCTACAAAACTCCAAATAGACTAGACCAGAAAAGAAATTCCCCCCGTCACATAAAAATCATATATCAAATGCACAAAACAAAAAATATATATTAATAGCAGTATGGAAAAAATTTAAGTAACATATAAAGGCAGACCTATAAGAATTACACTAGACTTCTCACCAGAGACTATAAAAGCCAGAAGATCCTGGACTGATATCATACAGACCCTAAGAGAACACAAGACCCAGGCCAGACTACTATACTCAGCAAAACTTTCAATCACTGTAGATGGAGAAACCAAGATATTCCATGACAAAACCAAGTTTGCACAATATGTTTTCACAAATCCAGACCTACAAAGGTTAATAGACGGAAAACTCCAACACAAGGAAGGAATCTACAACCTAGAAAAACCAAGATAGTAATCTTCCAACATACCCAAAAGAAGATAGCCACACAAACATAATTCAACCTCTAACAAAAATAACAGGAAGCAACAATCATTTTCCTTTAATATCTCCTAACATCAATGGACTCAATTCCCCAATAAAAAGACGTGGACTAACAGACTGAATCCATAAACAGGACCCAGAATTTTGCTGCATACAGGAAATGCACCTCAGTGACAAAGATAGACACTACCACAGAGTAAAAGGCTGGAAAACAGTTTTCCAAGCAAATGGTCCCAAGAAACAAGCTGGAGTAGCCATTCTAATATCGAATAAAATCAACTTTCAACCAAAAGTTATCAAAAAAGATAAAGAAGGACACTTCATACTCATTAAAGGAAAAAAAATCTACCAATATGAACTCTCAATTCTAAACATTTATGCTCCAAATGCAAGGGCACCCACATTCATAAAAGAAACTCTAATAAAGCTCAAGCACACATTGCACCTCACACAATAACTGTGGGGGATTCTAACACCCCATTCTTAGCACTGGAAAGATCATGGAAACAGAAACTAAACAGAGACACAATGAAACTAACAGAAGTAATGAACTAAATGGCTTTATATCTACCAAACTTTTCATCCTAAAACATTTCATCCTTTTTCTCAGCACAGTACCTTCTCCAAAATAGACCATATAATTGGTCACAAAACAGGCCTCAACAGGTACACAAAGATTGAAATAATCCCTTACATCCTATCAGATCACCAGAAACTAAGGCTGATCTTCAATAATAACAAAAACAATGGAAAGCCCACATAGATGTGGAAACTGAAAAACACTCCACTAAATGATGACTTGGTCAAGGAAGAAATAAAGAAAGAAATTAAAGACTTTTTAGAATTTAATGAAAATGAAGCTTGTCATACCAAAACTTATGGGACACAATAAAAGCAATGCTAAGAGGAACAATCATAGCTCTAAGTGCCTACAAAATGAAACTGGAGAGAACATACACTAGCAATTTGACAGCACACCTGAAAGCTCTACAAAAAAAAAAAAAAAAAAAAAAAAGCAAATATACCCAAGAGGAGTAGATGGCAGGAAAAAATCAAACTCAGGGCTGAAATAAACCAAGTAGAAACAGAAAGAACTATACAAAGTATCAACAAAACCAAGAGCTGGTTCTTTGAGAAAATCAACAAGATAGATAAACCCTTAAACAGACTAGCCAGAGGACACAAAGACAGTATCCAAATTAATAAAATCAGAAATGAAAGGGAGACATAACAGAAACTGAGGAAATTCAAAAAATCATCAGATCTACTACAAAAGCCTATATGCAACAAAACTGGAAAATCTAAGTGAAATGGACAATTTTCTAGACAGATACAAGGTACCAAAGTTAAATCAGGATCAGATAAACCATCTAAACAGTCTCATAATCCCAACAGAAATAGCAGCAGTCATTAAAAGTCTTGACACCAAAAAAAGCCTAGGACCAGAAGGTTTTAGTGAAGAATTCTATCATACCTTCAAGGAAGACCTAATACCAATTCTCTTCAAAATATTCCACAAAATAGAAACAGAAGGAACACTACCCAATTCGTTCTATGAAGCTACAATCACACTCATTCCTAAACCACAAAAGGACACAACAAAGAAAGAGAACTTCAGACCAATCTCCCTTATGAATATCGATGCAAAAATACTCAATAAAATTCTCACAAACTGAATCCAAGAACAGATCAAAACAATCATCCATCATGATCAAATAGGCTTTATTCCAGAAATGCAGGGATGGTTCAATATATGGAAATCCATCGACATAATCCACTATATAAACAAACTCAAAGAAAAAAAAACACATGATCATCTCACTAGATGCTAAGGAAGCATTTGACAAAATTCAACATCCCTTCATGGTAAAAGTCTTGGAAAGAACATGAGTCCAATGCCCATACTTAAACATAGTAAAAGCAATATACAGCAAACCAGTAGCCAACATCAAACTAAATGGAGAGAAACGAAACAATCCCACTAAAATCAAGGACTAGACAAAGCTGTCCACTCCCTACCTCTTCAATATAGTACTGGAAGTCCTAGCCAGAGCAATTAAACAACAAAAGGAAGTCAAAGAGATACAAATAGGAAAGGAAGAATTCAAAATATCACTATTTGCAGATGACATGATAGTATACTTAAGTGACCCCAAAACTTCCACCAGAGAACTCCTAAACCTGATAAACAATTTCAGCAAAGTGGTTGTATATAAAATCAACTCAAATAAATCAGTAGCCTTCCTCTACTCGAAGGATAAACAGTCTGAGAAAAAAATTAGGGAAATGACACCCTTCACAATAGTCACAAATAATATAAAATACCTTGGTGTTAATCTAACCAAACAAGTGAAAGATCTGTATGACAAGACTCTCTGAAGAAAGAAATTGAAGAAGATCTCAGAAGATGGAAAGATCTCCCATGCTCATGGATTGGCAGGATTGGTATAATAAAAATGGCCATCTTGCCAAAAGCAATCTACCGATTCAGTCCAATCCCCATCAAAATTCCAAATCAATTCTCATAGAGATAAAAAGAGCAATTTGCAATTTCATTCGGAATAACAAAAGAACCAGGATTGTGAAAACTGTTCTCAACAACAAAAGAAATTCTGGGAGAATCGCCATCACTCACATCAAGCTATACTACAGAGCAATAGTGATAAAAACTGCATGGTATAGGTACAGAGACAGGCAGGAAGATCAATGGAATAGAATTGAAGACCCAGAAATGAACCTACACATCTATCATCACTTGATCTTTGACTTAGGAACTAAAATCATCCAGTTGAAAAATGATAGTATTTTCAACAAAGGGTGCTGATTCAACTGGAGGTCAGCATGTAGAAGAATGAAAATTGGTCCATTCTTATCTCTTTGTACAAAGCTCAAGTCCAAGTAGATAAAGGACCTCCACATAAAACCAGATACACTGAAGCTAATAAAAGAGAAGGTGAGGACGGGCCTCGAATACTTGGGCACAGGGGAAAAGTTCCTGAACAGAACACCAATGGCATATGCTCTAAAATCAAGAATTGACAAATGGAACTTCATAAAATTGCAAAGTTTCTGTAAAGCAAAGGACACTGTCAATCGGACAAAACAGCAACCAACAAATTGGAAAAAGACCTTTTCCAATCCTACATCCTACAGAGGGCTAATACCCACTATATACAAAGAGCTCAAGAAATTAGACTCTAGACAACCAAATAACCCTATTAAAAAATGGACTACAGAGCTTAACAAAGAATTATCATCTGAGGAAACTCAAATGGCCGAGAAGCACCTAAAGAAATGTTCAACATCCTTAGTCATCAGGGAAATGCAAATCAAAACAACCCTGAGATTCTACCTCACACCAGTCAGAATGGCTAAGATCAAAAACTCAGGTGATAGCAGATGCTGGGGATGATGTGGAGAAAGAAGAACACTCCTTCATTGTTGGTGGGATTGCAAGCTGATTTAACCACTCTGGAAATTAATCTGGTGGTTCCTCAGAAGATTGGAACATAGCATTACCTGAGGACCCAGCTATACCACTCCTAGGCATATACCCAGAAGATGCTCTAACATATAACAAGGACACATGCTCCACCATGTTCATACCAGCCTTATTTATATTATCCAGAGGCTGGAAAGAACCCAGATGTCCTTCAACAGAGGAATGGATATAGAAAATGTGATACATTTACACAATAGAGTACTACTCATCTATTAAAAACTATGAAATCATGACATTCTTAGGCAAATAGATGGCTCTAGAAAGTATCATCCTGAGTGAGGTAACCCAATCACAAAAGAACACACATGGTATGACTCACTGATAAGTGGATATTAGTCCTAAAGCTCACAATACCCAACTCACAGACCACATGAAGCTCACGAAGAAGAAAGATCAAAGTGTGGGTGCTTCTGTCCTTCTTAGAAGGAGTAACAAAATATTCATGGGAGCAAATATGGAGACAAAATGTAGAACAGAAACTGAATGTGGGGCCATCCACAGACTGTTCCACTTGGGTATCCTTCCTATGTGCAGTCACCAAAGGCAGAAGCTGATGTGGATGCCAGGAAGTGCATGCTGACAGGAGCCTGATAGAGCTGTCTCCTTAGAGATCTCCCAGAGCCTGACATATACAAAGACAGATGCTCACACCTAACTATTGAGGAGAGCAACAATATCAACTAATCAGAGCTCCCAGGGTTTAAACCACCAGCCTGGGAGCGCATAGGGAGGGACCCATGGCTCCAGCTGTTTATCTAGGGGAGGAATGCCTTGCTAGGCATAGGTGGGAGAGGAGGTTCTTGGTCCTGTGATGGCTGGATGCCCCAGTGTGGGGGAATTCGAGGGTGGGGAGGTGGGAGTGGGAGAGTGGGTGGGGATACATCCTCATAGAAGCAGGTGGAGAGGGGATGGGATAGGGGGTTCCTGGGTGGAGGGGGAATGGAGAAAGAGGATAACATCTGAAATGTAAATAAAATATCCAGTAAAAAAAGAAGAAGAAAGGACATATATTCAAAAGTCAAAAAAACAGAATGTGTATATTATTATTTATTTGGTGCTCATTAAATTTATTCTCTCAAATATATCATAGTTTGCTAATATCCTAATTAAATCATAACTGAAACAAAACTCTTGAAAGCAACCAACAAAATCAATTTTATCCTGTTAGATTTCTTTTCACTATATTAACAATTTCTTATAATAGTTCAAGACAATTTTTCTGCTTTGTGTTTTCTCTCAACAATTTGTTCTGAGTTTTAGAACTGTCAGTTGAAATTTTTTTCTGGTCATTGTACTCTTCACATTCCAATTAAATTTGCAATTCATGTTTTCAAGGGAGATTATGTCCTGATTCTGATATTTACTCTTGTTTCATTTATTCCATGGCCTGGGGAGCAGTAAGTTAAAACAGAAGGAAAAGTTTACTGCTGTGTCTGTATGAGTATGTCACAATAAGCAGATGTGACACAGTCTTGCATCTTCAGACAGTAGTAGCAAAGTCAGCAAATATGTACAGTATGTAAAAGTTAGCTCAAAATTAGCATTACCTGTGATGAAATAATCTGTGTTTGACCCTTCACTGCAGAAATTCAAACTGCTATCAGTAGCTACTTGCTGGTGATGTGACTGGGAATATCCTTGTTCTGCACTGAGCATTGCAACAGGTTTAAGAAGCTGACTAGCCATGTGTTATGATTCCTTGGTTCTATAGGAGAATATAAGAAGAGCCAAATTGATTGATATATACAAGTAAGTGTTTTAGTCTGTTTTTCACAGATGAGCAGGTAACTACATGTCTCATTGTATGTCTGCTGAAGCGATCTGAGAAGTTCATGCTGAGAAAAGACATTGTTTAATTCCCAGGAAATAGAAGATAAAGTCAAACAGTAAACACAGTTTCCCTGTAAGCAGTCATTGATTTATAGTTATATCCTTAGGTTCATGTGATTGGTGGAAGCTTGGCTGGACTAGACAATTGACTGGGATAAACAAATGAGTATTATCTCATGTTCTTCTTAATACCAGAATTCATGATTTGAAAGGACTTGACACTTCACTCCCTTTAATACTAGCTCAAATAAGTAAATGATGAGGCTCTTACACCGCATGTGCCTTTGGCCTCCAGAAATGCATGTGTTTTGCCTTCATTCAACCTACGTTCTTTGCCTGGCCACTGTCAGGACTTTTGCATATATTCTTATGAAAGTAGGATTCCATTGCTAGATTCCATAAAAAAATCTGTGTTTTCCTAAAGTACTACTTTGGCCATATTCAGAGCAGACAAAAACAAAATTTGTTTACTCTTTGAGTGTACATTGATCATATACTAGAGAATCCATTGAGGAAAAAACAAAGATCAGAACAAAGATTAACAAGTGTCAATGTAGCAGCACAAAGTCCTAGAAGCTTTGGCTTCATTCATTGCACTCAGCCTCAGAAGAATCAAGTTGACTCATGTTAAATTTTCCATTCTTCAACTGGCAAGCTATATGTCCTTAGGCAAGTTTATTCACCTCAACAGTCCTCAGTTTTGACATCTACGATGTAGCAATTGAAAACAATAATTCAAATTCCCTAGTGCTGCTGTAAGACTTAAGTAAAGGAAATATATAAAGCACTTAGTGGTTCAGTGCTAAGTCTTAGCCTTCAGAAATACTCAACGTTACATTGCTTTGCTGCTGAGATATAATCTTTAAAAATAAATCTTTGTTAGTTTGGGAAGTTATGTTTCATAAATCAGGGTGCATTTTCAACAGGAAAACTTATAATCACTGTTGCTCTGGCAGCAACATGGGCAGATGAGTTCTCTGTGCTTGTAGTTGTTTATAATATTGTCACTTTGGTGGATGTATGCACATAGTGGTGACTATGTGAGCTTAGTGTAACTGGTAACTTAAGTGCATTTAAACGGTTATGTTATGGCTCCAAATTGAAACAAAAGCTGTAGTATGAGCTAGCAGAGCACACAAAAAAAGGAATATATGAACATTTAATAGTTGACTTACTATTCTTTGTAACAATGCAAAAGAGAGGGGATCTAATGAAATTCACACACACCCACACACACACAATCACAATGTTCACGGGACCTCCTTTCTGAAGTTTCATAAACAACAAATGATTACTGCTAAGAGTAAATTCTTTGTTGGAGCAACCTGCCAGTTATGTAGACCACTTCAGTGACACAGCTTTTACTGCTGCATGTGGTTTTCAGCCTCTTTCAGCTGCCCAAGGGTCCCCTACTCTTGTAAGTCACCCCAATAAACTCATTGGTTCACCCAATCCAAATTTGTGTGGAATTGTTTTCTTCATCTGTGTAAGTGACCAATCTGAAACAGATAAACATCGTTCCTGTCTTCCTAAGAAAAAAATAGATCACACCACCTGCAATTGATTTTTAAGGCAGGAACACAAGTATGGTGGGAGAAACAGACATAAAAATTAAACACTTGTCTGTGACTTTGGAGCTTCCATCCGCTCAGACCCAGGTATAAACAATAGCTTTCCAGAAATATTTAGGCAGCCGGAGTTTCCTAAAACAGAGCACATATGTGGACCTTCTACAATCTGAAGAGAGAACAGGAGGAACATTTCAAAGAAAGTAAAATAACTAAATAGAACTTTAGTAAGCCTCTCCTCTTCCACTCTGGGAACAGAGCCCTACAGAGGGAGAAGGAAATGATCCAGGATAAATTCAAATCTGAAAGAAAAAACTTCTTGAGACTTTTCTTTTTATCTGAATGAACCCCAGAAAAATAGATAAGCACCTTAAAAAAATACTATGGGCTTCCAAGGTCTGGTAGTAGTACATATAACATAAAGGTTTACTGTGTTTGAAGGTATCTGCAGGCTGAAGAACCTTGGAATTTTCCATATCAGCGTAGCCCATAAGAAGTGAGTAATTATCCTTGGACATATGTTCAATCTAATTCTGGCTTTAGTTTCTAATGCCCTTGCTATGTCTTATTCTCACCCAGAATCCAATGCTTCTTTTATCATATGGAATATTATGGTGGGAAACTAACACTATCAAGATGATCCATCTTACTGCAGAAGAACCAGTACAACTCAGTTCATGGCTGCCTCTCTCATGGCTCATTTCCAGCCCATAAAAGAGGAAGTATTGCTTTTCTAAGGTAGAGTAGAAACCTGGTCTCCTTTTTCAAATTCCAATGAGTATAATATGATGAGTCTAATTATAACATTTTAATGTATGTATATCATTCTCTTTGACCACATTTACCTCCACAAGAGGACTGAGGTCAATCTACCCTAGAGAGTGAGACAAAAATCAGCAACTTAAAAAAAAAAGAATCACTGAATAAGAATATATGATACTGCTTTAAGAGTGATAACTTTTTAGCTGCTTTGTTGACATTTAGTTGACACAATGAGTTAGTGTTTAAAGTATGAAATAAGATCTTTTAGCCTATGTACATTTACATTGTCTTATTCGATAAAGTGTAAATGGTCACAGTCAAGATAATGAACACATCCATAATTCCTAATAGTTTCCTTTTGTAGTATCCTGTAGTTTTTGCCCTTTTTAGAATTAAAGTGGAATTACACACTTGATTTCCTGGCTTCTCTAGTGGAGTGTATCACTGATATGGTTCCATGACATAAATACTATGAATATATAACATTGCTTTATCCACTTTTTGATGACATTTGTTTTAGCTCTAGTTTAGAGCTCTTACTAACAACTAACATTCATGAGTGGGTTCATGTGTACACATGCGTTCACTGTGCTTGGATAGATATTTTGAGTACAGTGACTAGATCAGAGAGCAGATCTATATTTAACTTTAGAAAGTATCTCCATTGATTAATAAAATACAGAAGCAACTCCATGGAGGAGGGGCTTACTTTGGCCTAGAGTAAGAGGCCAAAGTACATAGAGGCAGCCATGCCTCCTGCCCCTACAGATGGCACAGCCTCACAAAACATCCCCTTCAGCTGAGGATTGAGGGTTCATGAGAATGGCATTTCTTCCAGTTGAAAGACACATACAAACTGTTACTATATTTGACCATCTGGGCACCTCTTCTTGTTTAGTATTCTATCTAGGTCAGGGTTCCATTATGTTGGAATGCAAAGGAAAAATGTAGAGGGAAGCACATAAGCACTTACCCAGGTACTGCTGAGCTTCTGAATCCAGATGTTTGCTTTCCTGTGGATGCCCTGTTCTGAATGCTCACTTTCTGTGTTTCCTGTCACCTGCTGAAACTCAGCACCCAGGGCTGAAAACCACAGTGAATCCAACATTCCAAAGCTAATCCCTTTCTGCTCTTCAGCCAGCTTTGGAATACAGCCACACTGAGCCAGGAGGGCTCCTTTTGTTTAAAACTAAGAAATAATTTCCTCTAGCTGAGGATTGTAAAAAATGAACCTGTGAGCGGAAAGCACATTTCTAAATGACGAATCACTTTTAGTTATTTTTAAATGTGCTTATATTATTTCTGACAAGTTTTATTATTAGTATTATTATTATTTTGAGAACACTTTCGTCCTTTTACATTTGGCTCCTTGTTGATTTGTCTTGGTTTGCATTTTGGTTTTGTTTGTTTGCTTCCCTGATTGAGATAAAATCATTATCAACAAACCATCTCAGGAAAAGAGCGGGTGGGTTGTCTTAAACAGTGAGTCTCAGACTCATCTTATGCGTGTACATGGGAGACATGAGCTCCAGAATGGACCTGAAGTGGCTTGCCTTTCTTTACACTAGCTAGAATCTCCACGATGAGAAATAGTTTCCCTTTGTATCTTTTTTTTTTCTCCTGAATATTTTGGAGCCTATTATTTTTCTGTTCTACCCACAACAGTGTTATTACAAGTCACAAATATTTCCACTAGTCATAAATTATAAATGGCTGCCAGCTTGTACCAGACATTGGTGTACTTTGGGGGAAAAAAGTATTCTCTATCTTTTATAACATAAACATCATCTGTTACTTGGTTACTTGAGAGACCACCTTGGTAGTATATGCTCTATTTTTAAACTTCAGAAACATCTTAACATTTTTTCCCCATAACTTAAAAAAAAAGTCAGAAGATGTTTTGCTTTGGATAACATTTGGACCAAGAACGCTTGTTTTTTTTTGTTTGTTTGTTTGTTTGTTTTTTGTTTTATTTAATTTTATTAACATTGTTGCCATTATTTTTTTAAACTTGAATATGGGAAATTAATCTTTTTTGTTTCCCTTCTAGTAACATTGCTATGTAGGCAGTCACATATTCTTTCTTTCTTTTCATGTACAGGTAGCAAACCAGATTATGAAGCTCTTGCCCAACCTCTTTCATTTAATTGATTGTGTGCGGCAACATTTGTGGAAGCAGTAATTACTCTGATTAACATGCAAATGAACTGAAACTGAGAACGGAAAACCATTTAAATCTAGTTATTTAGAACTACTTATAACTGACTACAATTCCAGAATCACAGAATTCTTAGGTGCTTCCTACTTGCCTCGATAGCTTCATTTGCCACAAAATAGTTACAATGTGTAAGTTACAACCCTCTTCACTTTGTTCTCCAATCCAGTTCCTGGTGCTAGCGATAAAAATTCCAACCCACAGAAGTCTAGAAATTTAACGGCAAATCCAGAGTAATGAAACATACTGATCGGATTTGACAATGATATGAAACTTCCAGAAGTTCCTAAATCTAAAGAGCATTTTTTTTTTTTTTTGGCTGCACAGCAGAGTGGTTTAGTATTCTCCACAGATGAGAGGCTGCAGTGTGTAGATGGGCACGGGAGGTCAGGGGAGCACCCAGTCTGAAGTACGAAGAGAAAGTCCTATGAAAGAACTGCTTTTAGACCATGAATCAGCATCTCCTGTCTTCCTGTTCTAATGCCCTTTCTGTGTTTGTCTTTTTTTCTTAATCTGCATTACATATTTCTGTGGAAAATACAGATAATGCACACAGTACTACAGATACAGCTATGGCCTGTAATCCCTTCACAGAATGAAGCCTGTGCATTTTGCCAAGCATCATCTTTGGATTTGTATTCTTAGTTTTGTTTTCTTCATGAAGCATTTTTTTATATAGATTAGATATAGATATTATATATATTTTGTCATAAACATTACCATTTGCTAATCTGTCTTTAAAATTAATTTTCAAAAGATGCAAAATGCTTCCAATATATGATTATGGGATGAATTCAGCATTTTTGTAGCATCTAGCTTATTTCAAGGTTGTTAATCTATGAAACAAAGCAGCAATGCATATCTCTGCTTATCATTTTCTGTGTTTCTGCTTATTTCTCCAGGAGCTTCTCTCTCTCTCTCTCTCTCTCTCTCTCTCTCTCTCTCTCTCTCTCT
>NW_021604618.1:14103068-14133562 GCF_004785775.1 Grammomys surdaster | reverse complement strand
TCTCTCTCTCTCTCTCTCTCTCTCTCTCTCTCTCTCTCTCTCTCTCTCTCTCTCTCTCTCTCCCTTTCCTTGAAGAAAAATCTTCAGTTCTCATTATAGTATACTGACCAGACAAAGACAGGAAGAAATAAAACATCCACAAAGTAGGAAGAAATGCTTCTGCAAACTTGGCTGGATCATCACCTCAGAATATTTACTTAAGAATGTAGGAAAAAAAGAAAAAATAAAAACCTTTAACAGGAAAATAGCAAACTACCCTGTAAGAGAGTCTGTTTCTTCCTCAGTTTAGAAACCACAATCTCCCATGACCATATGCAAAGACTGCCTTGCAGTTCAGCAAGGACTATAGTGTTCTGAGGGGCTCAGTGCACATTCTGAGCACTGGAATTCACAAGGCTCCTCCCCTTCTTTCCAGGCAAGTTCATCCAGATTCCTCATGAGAACATCACACGTTGACTGATGTTCAGGAAAAAATGTGAACTCTGATAGACTATCTAACCTTTATTAAATAATAAAATTCCTCAAATTCCACAGTTTAGCTATCAAAACAAATAACAAGTATTTGGTCCCAACTACATACTAATCACAAAGTCTACAAAAGTAAGTGCTAAAGAACTCACAGTCGAAACAGGGAGTGGTACAAATTAATAAACGAATTTAAAACAATGCAATGCATATGATAAAAGAGGAAGCTAGGGAGATAGATAGCTCAGTAGGGAAGATGCTTATATGAGCATGAGATTTAAAATTTCAATCTCTAGCACTCACTTAAAATACTTGACCTGTACACATACACCTGTCACCCCACCATTATGAGGGGTGAAGACAGAAACATTTGTTCAGACATACTAACGACTAGTATAGCTCCAAGGGAATAAGGCAGAAACTGTATGATACAGCAGGACACACCTCCTTCTCTGGCATCTGCACACACACACACACACACACACTACAACTGAAACATTAAAGAGAAAGTGGTTTTCTTAACCTAAGGTGGTGTCATATATCCACAATTGAGAAACTCCAATGATCCAGTCACAATGCTAAGATAGAAGGTACAAAGAAAGGTAGGAAAGAGTGTGTGATTTCCATCTTTGTAGGTTTTAGTTAACTTGGAAAGAAAAACTAAAACAAGTTAACACATAAATCAAAGCACAACTATAAACAATGGAAAATTCTAGGAGAAAAGAATACAGGATGTATAAAAAGAATCATAGACAACTAATTAACATCTAAAGGTCAGACAAGGATCTTCTGAAGAAATATATGCCATTTAAGAAACAAGAGAATAGAGATAAATATCAACCAGGAAAGAACTTGAGAAACAAAGTTCCAGGCAGAGAAAGCACACTGAACAAAGACCTCGAGATGATAAGTACCTTTTGGTTATAGGTAAAGCAAGAAGTATAGTAATACAGACATTTAGAACCTGGGACTAGTCAATTCAAAGTTTAGTAGCCAACTAAAGCAAAATTAATTTCATTATAAGAATCTAGGGAGCCAATGAAGAATCTAAAACAAGGGAGAATTCTTCCCAAATGACTAAGCCTATCTGTTTAGCCTATCTGTAGCTAAACAGTGTCTAGAACTGTATACACAGTGAATGAACACCTGCTGTTATTTTCAACACCTGCATCTCATCATTGAGGACTGTCCTCTCTCTCTTTTCATCCCCCACACAAACTACATATAATACACATATTCCTGAATCCCTGTCAGCAAAGTTGAAACAAAATGTTCTTGCCTCCTCAACCACAGGGATTTTCCTTTCCTCTAGACTCTAACCCCACTTTTCCTAAGACTTCATGTAGTCCGAGTTCGTGAGTAAAATGGTAGAAAGATGTATCCACTGAGTGCGGTAGTAACAGTGGAGCAAGTGCTGTAGACCATGATGGCTAACCTTGTTGCCAACTTGACAACCTCTAAAATTAGCTAAAACCCAAGCCAGTAGGCACACTTGTGAAGGATTTTCATGGTTAGATCATTAGAGGTCAAAAAAACCACCATAAACCAAGGACATACCTTCTGGTAGCAACACATATAAACAGACATGGGAGAATGACACTTTTGCCTTTGGCCTGATTGTCTTCACTCTGGATGGCAAGTCCATCTATTCTGCTACTGAGAAGTTTCTTTATTGATATTAGAACCTACTTCTTTGGGATTTCAATGTAAACTGAAAATGAGCTGAGACATCCAGATTTGTGGAGTGAACAACAACTAGATTCTTGGCCTTCCCATCAGGATAGAGCCATTGTTGGATTAGCCAAATCATAGCATGTAATAAATTCCATATATATATACATATATAATCAATTCCATAAATTCCCATAACCATAATTATTTTTGTTGTTGTTGTTTCATAACTGTAATTTTCTACTGTCATAAATTGTAATGTAAATATCTGCACTTTCCAGTGGTCTTAGGAGACCTCTGTGATAGGGTCAGTAGACCCCAAAAACATTATGACTCACAAGAATCAATGCTTTAGAAAACCCCTAACTAATAATCGATTTTTAAATATATTCTATCTAGAATAAATACAGGAACTATTCATATAGTTCATTTCCTCTTCAAGACACTAATGACTTCCTTCCCATCCCTAATGAGTCATGTTATAGAAAACAGTATCTTCTAGTTAATGTAATAAATACATAATGTAATGTAATAAATACATACTTAATAGAGACTATAAAAATGTATTTAACTTTTTATTTCTTTTCTTTTTCTCCTTGCTGCCTTCCTTCCTCAGTTCTTACTCATTTTTTTCTCATCTTTCCTTCTCTCTCTCTCTCTCTCTCTCTCTCTGTGTGTGTGTGTGTGTGTGTGTGTGTGTATGTGTGCATAGAAGCCCAAGGGCAACCTAAGTATCATTCCTTGGGTGATTTCTACCTTATTATTGAGACAAGTTCTCACTAAACTTGAAGCTCACTTATTGAACTTGTTTGACTAGATTGAGAACTCCAGAAATTCTCCTATCTATATGTTCCCATTGCTAGCATAGCTGTCATTCAGCATGCTTAACATTTACATGAGTTCCAGAGATCAAAGCCTATGCTTGCATAGAAAGCACTCTACCAACTGTGTCATCTCTATAGCCCCCCCTTTCAACTGTTTGCTCTTCTTACCTTCTTTAAACAATCACTGCTCAGTAAGTATTTTTGACTCATTTTTATTGATTTAAATCTGCGCCAAAATGCTAAATAATATACCCATTGCATGGATTATCCCCATCTACTCAACAACCTTGCTCCTCTCACTTCAGGACCTTCATCTACTATGTCCCTAGGCATAGTAGATGCCTTTTGTTCTTTCATACACTTTGATGAGGTCCAAGATCTCAGACTGATAAATTTGAAGATATTGGGAGTGTAATAGTGTCTCCTGGGATCTCAAGGTACATTTTGAGAACCCAATCATTCTAAACTTTCTCATGGTAAATATAGTTAATTTTGGAGGCAGGATCTGGAATCACCTAGGTGACAAATCCTGGACATGCCTGTGTTGAATTATCTAGATTACTTTAATTAGGGTGAAAAGACCCACCTTAACTAGGGACAACACTATTCACGGACTATGGTCTGAAATGCACCCCTCTCTGTCTTTCTGTCTCTCTCTCTCTCTCTCTCTCTCTCTCTCTCTCTCTCTCTCTCTCTCTTTCTCGTACTGGCTATACATGTATCATGACTAACTTCCTCAAGCTATTACCACCACAGCATGTCAGCCATAATGAACTTTTCCATTCACCTGTGAACCAATAAAAACTTCCATCCACCCAGATGATTCTCATTGGCTATTTTAGCACAGCAGCAAGTTAAGTAACTAACATCTGCTTCATGCATTTGAGTCTTGTTTGTACAGAACTTGTGCTATGATGATAATCAAGAATAGGTAAAAATTAGACAGCCTTTGAAAAAGGAAAGTTACCAAGTTTTAAGCTCACAATGTTAAACTAACTTCCTGCTTTCTTCACTAAATTAGTCATTGTTGAAGAGAAACCAGATTAAAAAGTACACTAAAATGAAGAATACATTAAGTTTCAAGAGTGCCAATTTGACTGGCATTGTGTGCTGGGATTTAAACACGTATAAGTAGTTGGGATTGGGCAACAGGATTCATTTGCCTACCTGGGTGACTCCAAAGACTCTTCTTAACTAAGGTCCTCCTATATTCCTAAGTTGCTCGATGTCTGATTTCCCAGGTATCTCTAGTCTTCTGTCTAGACTCAAATATTTTCCCTACCAGGAGATAACACATCTCACTTTTACTCTAGAATATTCTGTCTTGTATGTCATGTTTGGACTTTACCTCTGGCTTCACTTTTCCTAGGAAAACTCCCAGGAGCCGCCATAGCTCTGACCCTAGAAAACTAACCCAAGATGGAATTTGGCACATGTTAAGTATTAGGCAATAAAAACTGTTATGAGGTTTTAAAAAATGAAGTGTTTTTTCAAAAGATCATGGTGTGCTGAGGACAGATTGTTGGAGATGGCTTGTGCTGCTTCTCGAATGTTGGTTGTTAGATTTTCAGGAATTTTACAAGCCAGTTGTTAAATACTACCATTTTAGAAATCTAAACCATTGAAGCTGGTAATTTAAAAGCTATATTATAATAACGAGGACATATGTGCAAAACTCACCACGTACAGTAGCAAAGCTTTTACTGCTTCTTATTCTCTTGCACTCATCTACATCTTACTGTAGCTGTACGGGAGGAGTGCTGTGTGAGGATCCACGAATGTGTTCATTCCCCAGCTCTACATTCAAAAATGCTGGTAATAATGAAGATATTTTATCTTTACCAGAATATTTACACTATGAAAATCAACAAATACAGCATACGGAAAACCTACCACATAAGCTAATTTCTAAGCACACTATTGCAAAAAGGAAGTAGTGCCTCCCAGGTGTGCTTCACTAAAATCAGGTATGGTGTAAGGAGACCATTCATAGACAGGATGCAGTCTGTCCTCATACTATCCCTCCCCCGCCCCCCTTTTTTTTATTTTTTCGAGACAGGGTTTCTCTGTGTAGCCCTGGCTGTCCTGGAACTCACTCTGTAGACAAGGCTGGCCTTGAACTCAGAAATCCTCCTGCCTCTGCCTCCCAAGTGCTGGGATTACAGGCATGCAACACCACTGCCCGGCCTGCTCTCTCTTTTCAAAACAGGACCCTAAACTACCCAGCCACATAGCTTGTATGGTATACCTTTAGCTGTGTGTCAGCTAGACACACAGAGCCTTTATTTTCCTAAACAAAAAGTTTTATCCTGACACATGCTATCATAAATTTAATTTGTGAATAAATCAAATGAGGCCAATTTTGGGCACTAATGCTGATATAAGAGGCCTGGCTCAAACAATAGAAAATCTACCTGTAAGATACAAACAAACTAGTATATATGTATATACAAAGCAGCCTTATGTGGTGGTTTAAATAGTAATGTCCCCCATAGACTCATGTGTATGAATGTTTGGCCCATAGAGAGCAAAACTATTAGGAGGTGTGGCCTTGTTGCAGTAGGTGTGGCCTTGTTGCAGTAGGTGTGGCCTTGTTGGAGGAAGTGTAGCACCATGCTGTCAATATTGAGTATTTGAAGTCTCATATACTCAAGCTAGTCCTGGTATGGTAGTCTCCTTCTAGTGCCCACAGATCAAGATGTAGAACTCTCAGCTCCTTCTCCAGCACCATGTCTGCTTGTATACCACCAGGTTTCCCCACCATGATGATAATGGACTAAACCTCTAAAACTATAAGCCAGGCTCAATGTTTTCAAATGAGTTGCCATGGTCATGATGTCTCTTCACAGCAATAGAAACCCTAACTAAGGCATTGTCGAAGACATTGCCAGTCTTGGACACACAAGTAACTGGTGCTATCCAACAATAAATAAAAATTGATGTGGTTGAACAAAGAGAAAGAAAACTAGCTTTTAGATCAAGTCAGTCTGAAAACTTAATCTAAAAATTTATATCAATCAATGAATTTTCCTTTTAATTTAGTTAGACCGAGATTTTGATGTAAAGATGCAGTACTTGAATCTTTAGATGAAATGATTACATGAAGAAAGTAAATATTCTTATCTCTTCTATTCATGATTCTGTAATTCTTTAATTAGAGAGCAAGCTCATGATAGGCTGAATTTTTTATTGTACATTTTTGTATGTATGTTTAATCAAAACTACAACCTGTGTAAGTAAGAAACTGGTAGTGAATCCTTACTATAACTTTGCATAACTGAATTGGTTAGTAACTCAGAGGTAGGGTTAGATTGTGGAAAAAGTGGAGTGAATCGAAGTAAATCCTTGTTCTCTTCTCTGGCCAGATAGCTATTTGAATTTATCAGCTGGCATTAGTGAACGTCCCAGGGGAAAGGAATGAGGTAATGTGTTTTTAGCCCCACAGTTCAGTCTCTAATTAAGAGTTGGAGATGTCTGGGGGGACAAGATGAAAATGAGCCTTCGACTTTTTTTAAAGATTTATTTATTTATTTATTTATTTATTACGTACACAGCATCCTACCTGCAGGCCAAAAGAGGGCAGCAGATCTCTTTACAGGGCTGTGAGCCACCATGTGGTTGCTGGGAACTGAACTCAGGACCTCTGGAAGAACAGCCAGTGCTCTTAACCACTGAGCCATCTCTCCAGCACAAGCCTTTGTCTTCTAGTTGGCCTAAGCACTAAGGAAACCTTGCTTTGATCTATGCTTTCATGATGTTGAGTGTCTAGAGAAAAATGTAGAAGTAAGGCTATCATGAACATGCTTCAAAAAGTATGTGTGTGTGATCTCACATCAAAAATAAATAGTCAGTTGGGCTTTTCATTGTCTTCTAGGAGACTGGATTGCCTGTGACAGTAAGAGTAAAGACAAGTCTGACAACAGGGCTGTGTGCATCTGAATGAAAGCTGTCTCTTGTGGTGCAGAGGGAGCCTCTTATAAAACAGTGGACACTCAGTGTGAGTGGCTCAGTTGCATTTCAAGGCAGAAATAGCGAATAGCTCTGGAAATAGAACCTTCCTGCTTACATATTCTTTCCTGCTTCTTTTCTTCACAATCCTGAAATTATTCAATATACAATGTATGCTTGTTTATTTTTACTTTAATTCTCCCTGCACTTCCCAGATTGAAAACTCTGGGAAAGCCATAGTTTGTTTCTAGTTTTGTTCATTGTTGTAGTTCCAATACCAGAAACAGAACTCGATGACTAATAAATGTTTAAGAAATATTCGAATAAATGGATGGCCTATCAAATGACTCAACTCATAAATCAAAACCTAAAGTGGTCTTTTGGAAAAAGAGGGATTTGGAAGTTTTGTTTGTTTTTAGGATCAGTGTTCTTTTTACTGTTTCACATTTCAGTACACAAGAACAGCACTTAGGATACCACGTGGAAGCTGAAATCACAAGTCCTATGGAGTCTTGATGTCCACCAGACCCTTCAGAGGAGAGCCGCACCCAGGTCAGCACTGAAGCTCAGTTGACAGCAGCAATCCCATCACCTAGAGTTCAGAAGAACAGAAATACCTGCAGTTGTTTCCAAAAACAGAGCTAATAGACCACATGACAGGTACTGTGTCCAGGGTGGCTATAAGCTCCCCTGTGGGACATACACTGGGTTACTCCATCATTGATACTTTAATGGCCATGGTAGTGCTGAGCCCACAAAACCTTGGCATTACATATCAGAAGCCTAGAGAAACCCAGCAGGCACAGCAGCAATCTGGTGGCCCTTGCTTTTATGGTACAAAACAGTTTGGGAAGTATGCCCAGGATCCAAGAGACAAATTCTATATGGGTTTCCATGAGGTGCTGAAATAGTGTAGACTTACAAATGGGTTTGTTCAATCAAGAAGTACAAGTTGAAGAACTTAACTATGATAGACAAGTTATATGAGTAGTAAAAAAAAGAAAAGCATTGACAGAGAATGTGTAGTATATGAACCCACAACTTAAACACTAGTAGGAGCTTCATTGCTTTGGACTGGCCATGGAACATGGTGTTCTGAGTACATATGTATTTATGGAGATGCTATAGAACTGGCAACTGGACAGATGTTTGGGTGGTTTTTTTTTTAAACCAGCTGTGGTAATGTGACTATTTTGAATTAATTAAAATAAAAATATTTTCTTTCAAAACAATATGTTTTCTTCCAACTTTATTTTAATCCTTGTACCTTAATGGCTGAATACAATCTAACTATGAGACAGCAACAATTTGCTTAATGTTCTAATTGTGGATAAATATTCCAGCCTTGTAAGTGTCTGATAGGAGGCCGAAGCAGCTAAATACTAGACAAAAGACTCAGTAAAGCTCACTGGGACTTTATCTAGTAGATTCCACAGAGGTCTCAGTTGTCCTCTTACTGATTAAACTGGAAACTTATATTTTTATTAGTAACCATGCACTATGAATATAGAAAATCAGTTATCTATATTCACTTTGTTTCAAAAGATTGATTTTCAATAAACTTTAAACCATTTCCAAACAAAACTATTTCCAATACTTCAAACTTTGTGTTTATAAAATAACATTTTGAAAATGAGTTAAAAATATATATTTCACCTAGTATTTAAATGTCTGAAATGTCATTTCTCGAAGCAATCACCCCTTTCCTAAATATGCTGATAGCAGTTGGATTGTGTGTTTATAATCATCCTCTACTATCAGTATTCAACTTATGTCATATTGTACAGGGTCTCCTCTTTCAATCTTCAAAAAGATATCCTGTACCTTTAATAAGAGAACTGGTGAAAGTTTTCTTTCCAAACTTGTTCCCTGGCTTCCAAGTGACGAAATGAGCTGTAATTTGAGAGCCCTGCAATCCTCAGGATATCTTTAGCCAAGAGGAAAGAAAGCTCTGCATTCCCACCCAGTCCAGGGGTTGAAACAGTGTCAGAACAGCTTCCCTTAGCTACTAGCTCCATCTCCTTAGAGCCAGAGGGAATTCTGAAGGTGACCGCAGAGCCATCGCCTGGAGCAACAGGTCCTCACTCGGTGGGTCTGGCTGTCCTGCTGGAAAAGCAAAGGATCAGGTCCAGCTGCTCAGTAGAGAGAGGACCAGGGACGCTGAGGAGCCTGGTGCACTCTGCTGCTGCAAAGAGCCACATGAAGCCTGTGGAGGAACCGGGATCACAGAGCAGCAAGCGCGCTGCGCCTGAGGAGGGCGCCTTCACCCGAAGCCGCTGACTCCCGGGGGGACTTCTTTCCTTGTTCCTGGATTAAAACGCTTCTCCCGAATATCCAGAATGGTGTTCCCGAAGTTGATCTGGATGACTTTCTTCTGCCACCTGTGTCGAGGCTACTTTGATGGCCCCTTGTACCCAGAAATGTCCAATGGGACTCTGCATCATTACTTCGTCCCTGATGGAGACTACGAAGAGAATGATGATCCCGAGAAATGCCAGCTGCTCTTTAGGGTGAGTGATCGCCGGCGCTGCTCACAGGGGGAAGGGGGCCAAGCCAGTAGCTTGTTGAGCCTCACTCTTCGAGAGGAGTTCACAGTACTGGGCCGCCAGGTGGAGGATGCTGGGCGCGTCCTGGAGGGCATCAGCAAAAGCATCTCCTATGACCTGGATGGGGAAGAGAGCTACGGCAAATACCTGAGGCGGGAGTCCCACCAGATCGGGGATGCCTACTCCAACTCTGACAAGTCCCTCACTGAGCTGGAAAGCAAGTTCAAGCAGGGCCAGGAGCAGGATAGCCGGCAGGAAAGCAGACTCAATGAGGACTTCCTGGGGATGCTGGTCCACACCAGGTCCTTGCTGAAGGAGACACTGGACATCTCTGTGGGGCTCAGAGACAAATACGAACTGCTGGCACATACCATCAGGAGCCATGGGACCCGCTTAGGTCGACTGAAAAGCGACTATCTGGAGGGTGGGGGACAGAAGACAGGCTAATATTTCCATTGTAACTGCTTTATTTTATCCAAATTTGCACTTTCAGAATGTGTCTGAAGTCATCTTCTGTACAAAAAGAAAACTTTAATAAGTTGAGTTATTCTGATTTGGTTTTGTGCATTATTTATGTTACTATTAAGGATTTTTTTCATGTGCAAAAAGCAATTTTAAACTAATCCCTGGGTTATTTCTTAAAGGGTTTCATTGCTCTAACAGAATCACTTCTTTCGTCCCCATCTAAAGTATGCATTTGTATGGAAAGACTGATTAAACTTCCTCATCCTGACGATTGTCTGCACATACCTAGTGGGGACGAGGTGGGTGGCTCCTTTGCATCAGCAGTCTTCTCTTCAGTCTCTGGAGGCTGAGGCGCCTGTTTTGCAGATGAGGTCCCAGGTGTGTCACACGCCTGCCAGTCAAGGAAGTTACTTGATTCTGCGTTCGATATTATTTATTTACCATGATCTTAGTTGTTGATGCTTTGTTGTAAGACTGTTACTGAGAATTTGCATGCAAATCACCACCAGTGAAATGTTCAAGGTTCCATTGTGGGTTTGTGTAAGTTGAAGATGCAGTATTTGAGATAGGAAACCTTGGGGCAGTTGCCCACTCCTGATGCAATCTTACTATGTCTTTCATTGCACCATCAGAGAAACAGATTGCTTGAACACTCTTCACGTGTCTATGATTTAAGTTGCCAGTGTATTTTTTCTTCTAGGGCTCGGGTAGTATTGCTTCTTTTTGCTTATTAGAAACTTACATTTCAAGAGGGAGGGCCAAGTCTAGAAACCCCTTATGTAAGTTTTATTATTCAGCCAATAAATGTTTTCATATAACATTGGCTTGTTTTCTAATTTATAGTCATAACACTCATATTTCAAAGAGGGATCAGTGCAAAGGAGAGAGGAGATAGGATTGATGCCAATTTACCAGAGTTTATGATATAGATGAGATTTAAAAAAGAAAAAAGGGAGAGAGGGTGCTATATTTTTTAGTATCTTACCTTGTCTGCTCACATACACCATCCGAGAAAGGGGAGTGGGATCTAGCCTGTACCAGAACTGTACATTTGATTTCCACTCCTCTGATGGAAAAATCTTAAATTTTTTCCATTTACCATAGACTCCATTGGAAATGTGTGAAAAAGGTCCGTACCCGCTGTGTACTCATTCTAGAGAGGCAGCATTACATACACTCTGTGTTAGTGATGTCAAACAATTTGAAAGCTACTTCTGTGCTCTTAAAATAAATGGATGAAAATATAAAAATGCATTTTATTTCAATCCTTTCCTGGGCTAATACTCATCACTACCTTAAATACACTTTCTTTTCACATGCATCCATACACAAAGTATTTAAAAGTTCACATTCTGTTCATCAGAGAGCCTATTTTTCTATCTTTTATATAATGAAAGGAACATTTATCGGCTGTGTACATTTTTTTCCCAGGATTCCAAAAGGTAAATAGTTATTTTAAAAGGCTTACTTCTTTATTCTGCAAAGAATGAGGAAATAATTAATCAGAACAAATACGATATTTGGTACTTGCATATACATAAAGTCACATGGTTTCCTGCCTCAAAATGACAGTATTGCTCCCAAAGCACTCAGATACAGCATACAGACAGACAAATCAAATGGAATCTTCTTGTTTTGCCAGTTGTAATAGGATATTGGAGCGTATTGAGGCTGAAAAATTGTTTTTCTTCTGCATGCCAATCTCAATTAATTGACAATGGCTGCCCACCAGATTATGTTAAGAACTATCACATAGGCACAAATGAGTGTTGTTCAACTTTAGAGATATCCCCATGGGAGCAAGAAGAGGCGCAATGACATGTCTGCTATAGATCAGAAAACTGGAATAGACTAAGGGCAAGCTTCTTTTTAGTGCTAATATTCTATATTCCAACAAAACCAAGACATTCCATTAGTGGGTAGATAAACAGCCTGTAAAACCCTGAGTCTTGTGGAGATGATCTCAGACAGAAAATGGTAATTTCCAGGTAAGGAAGAGATGGTGATAAGAGACTTTGACAGACAGTCCAGAATATGACATCACTTGGCACTGCCTAACCTTCTGGCAGGGACCCTGGCTCATAGAGACCTTCCTCCCTACTTTGTCATTAGACATTATAATTGATTACTCATACAGTGATAAACATTTTTCTGAAAGCATTGGGCTTTATTTCTTAGACAATGAAATGTTTGAGAATCAGGGATAAATCACATATTCTCTTTCCTGAGAAATCCACTTACAAACACATCCATGCAACCTAAATTTTTTTTGTTGGTTTATTTGTTTTGTTTGTTGCCAGTGTTTGTCAACCACTTATTCTGTGCCAGGTACTGAACTAGGCTGTGGGTAATTCTTGGAAATTACAAAACCTCTGGACTTCATCTATGAATCAAACGTTTTTGGAAGTGTTATTTAAAACAGAAAGTAATCACACTGTTGTTGTAGCTATTATTAGATGCAGTAAAAAAAAAATAGCTAGCATTTTCAAAAAGTCAAGATTGCTAGTAAGGGCAATCACTAAGAAGTAATTTATTTCTTTTCTTTGTAACAATAAATGATGTGGAAAATTGTATACAGTTAAACAGTTAATTGTGTTATATTGCTGTGATAAAATACCCAGAGAAAAGCCACTGAGAAGTTAAAGGCTTTAGATTCTGCTTTTAGAAATATCATCCCATGATCCTCAGGCTCTGTTGCTTCTGGGCACTTGGTGAGGCACAGCACAAAGGCAGAGTGGAGATGGTTAAGCAAGGCTTCTTCATTCTGGCCAAAAACCAAAAGAAAGAGCAAGAAAAGGATGTGGGGACTGTATATAAGATCAAGCTTTTGATCATGTATGCTAAGGCCCCTTCCCTTTAACTAGACATCATCAAAGTTTTTGTCATGTTCCAAGTTTTCTTCATGTTCTGAGTCCTCAGGATAGGCCTTTCAAAAATTTAATCTAAGGCCAAACTCCGTAAGATCCAATTACTTCCCTGTCTACCTCTCATGACTCTTACATAACAGATGAATCCTTTAACCAGTGAGACTTTTAATGGCTAGTTCAAATCTAAACCATAGCAGGAAATTATATACTGTATGAGAAGTTGTAATGCATTTCAAACAGTACCTGAGGTTGTTCCATTTCAGCTATTATCAAACATTTTATAACTGAGGCCTAGAAATCCTAGGTACTTCCTCAAGTTAAAACTGAGATTTTATACAATCAAGTATGCTACTCTTTTCATTGATGACTATGTAATTGGATCATGTACATGATCCTCTAGCCATCTACTCCAAACCCTGTCCTTAACAGTTCAAATAGTTGATGCCACATGATGTCAAATGATGCTAGGCTCCACTGTATATCGAATCTCAATTCACTCATTGATAGGTTTTTTTGTGAGATGTGCTGTCCCATACCACCAAGTCTCACTCTCCCAAACTGACCGTTTAACCAGTTCTGTATACTATTTTGAAGGATTTTGAAGGTGTTTATGCATCTGGAGTCTGATAATAAAAGAAAATAGGTATTTAGCTTCTGCAATTACCAAACTGGGCAGCTAGAAGTAATCATGACCATTAGAAGTTATAGGGTACTTTATGTGCACTGCCAAGAAGATGGTCAACAGCTTACATACTGCACCTTACCTTTTAAACTCTTTTTTATGGCCCACTAAGGAAACAGGCACAATACTTTATGATAGATGCTTCAAAAATAAGATTATAAACTATTTTAATGTCATAAAGGCATCCATAAGATCTATTTGCAATATGAAATCATCTTATATTAGAGGTATTAGAAGTCTTTGTTCTATATAGCATTCAAAAATGTGTAAGAATAATTCACCAAAACAGAGAACCGAATTCTGTAAATTATTTTGTAATTTTGACATCGGGCTAATCTTTGGGGAATCCTGTGTCTAAAATGAAACTGTTCAAGGGTATGTCCCTTATCAAACTATGCAACAGTGTGAGGTAACCAGGATAGAAATTGCATAGACACAGGAGGAAAATAACCCTTAAAGATTTACAGTGTAACTATAAGAGGAATGAAGAATGCACCAGGATGTAAGTCAGAATTATCTGTAAATATAAAACTCAGTGAACAAAATAAATATAAAATAAAAATAAAGATTTGTCATAATTATACATTTAAGAGATGCATGGATTTTATTATTGCTGTTAATGATTTTCTTTCATCTTTTATTATTTTTTCTGATGTTGAGAAATCATAGAAGTCAACACAAAGAAGACAAAATCATTTTTACCCCCAAAATTTCTCCACACACATAATATTTGCATTATGCTGTATATCTCTTAGGTTCTTTCTGTACATAGGTGTGAAACTCCAGCCTTATTGATTAGTGATTGTACTGCTGCAAAGTATTCTCCACACTACTAAAGGAGGAAGGTAATAATCAATATCTCTCAGTTCTAAGCTGTACAACCTACCACAGTGACTTGTCTACATGATACACTGGTCGATAGTGGCCTAAACATTATGGGAGTAACCAACCACTTTAAAAAACCAGATATAAGACCCACATCATGAGATGGAAGCCATTCCTAACATTGCCATAGTAGCCAAGAGTCTGAGACTAGATAAGTCATGGTCCATGGGAAAACCTAATGCTATTATTCTGTTGAAGGAATGTAACAAAGTCAATCCTAATAATATACTGCTATACCCATAGATCAGTGGCTCAGCCAACCCACATCACAAAGACTTCATGTTGTGTTAGATGGGAGTTAACACAGAGGCCTAAAACTAATCAATGTGCAGAGTGAGTACTTTCAAACATTCACAAGACCCACATCAACCCATAGCCAAGAAGCTATCTGTAACTGATACCCATGGATGGATAGAGATATGTATAAATTAGAAACAAATCACTGGTTTGTAAACAAAATGGTTAGCCTCATAAATCTTTCAAAACTTCTTAGACCTGGACCATTAAGATAGATCACAAGGTAAACATGTTTTCTACAAAAGACGGATGACCTGAGTTCAATCCACAGAACCAATAGAGTGACAGAAGAGAAAGCCAATTCCACAGGCTGGCCTCTGACTGTCATTCATGCCTCCTATACACATAAATAAATAAACGTTTAAATTTTAAAACTCTAAAACTTACCCACAATGGACTCTATTCATGATTCTAGATTTTTATCTTATATTGTGTTAGCCTTACAACTTTCAAAGAATCCATGAAATTTTCTGAAATCCAGTCAACCATTTTGCAAAATAAAGACAAAATAAAGACTTATGGAACAGACACTACCCAAAGTGTTTCCCACATGTACTTAAAATAATCTTCTCAGGATTATGTTCAGACAAACAGTGTATTTTATTAATTTTTCTGATGAAAAAACTGAGGTACAAGGGCATAAAGTGACTCTCCCCAGAACTCAGAGCCATCTGGGGAATACAACCAAAATATTAAAACTGTAAATATGACTGTTGCATTTCCATATTAGCTACCAAATTATTTCTTCTCTTTCCTTAGGCAGGAAATTGGGCAGAAGGACTTACTAGCTTACCTTCTATTCTAGGATATATAATAATAAATACCCTGTGAATTGAAAATGGTGCCTACCCAGTTTCCTTAATTGAAAAACAAAATTCAAACCTGACCTGGGATTGCTCAGTGGGTAAAGTGCTTGCTGCATAAGGATAAGGACCTTAGTTCAGATCCCCAGCGCCCATTTAAAAACTCAAGAGTGAAGAAAACCTATCTGTATCCACAGAACTAGAGTTAGAAGAGATGAGATATGTGGTCCCTGGGGCTCCTTGACTAGCTGGTCATCAGAAATAGGACTCTCCTAGATCAATGATGAGACCTTGTCTCATAAAGTAAGGTGGAGAGCAACTGAGGAAGACATGTGACCTCAGCCTCTGACCTTCCTAGGCATACACATTTGTGCATGCATATACACATGCATAAACATACATACACAGATGCATATACCATATACATACATTAAATAATTCAATAAACAAATAAATAAGTAAATGAGAAAAATCAAACCCAACTTTTACCAGTTTTTTATCATATTGGAAGCTGGAGGCCTGGCTTGCATGATGATGAAGATTTGTTTACTGTTTGTTTGGGTTTTTTTGTTTTTGTTTTTGTTTTTTAGTCTGTTTGATTTTATAGTGGGTGGGTATACATTTCTTGCCTTTCCTGGAGTCACTCTGTGATGATTACATTGCATTAAATTTTACATTCTTCAAGGACTTGCATGCTTACACCCACAGTGTGACCATAGCATACTTTTATACATGTGGAACTGGCAAGGACACTCTATAAGCTTGACCCAGTGGTGCTTGGGATTCCAACATGAATTTAAAAGGTTGCATTGCTTTGGACTCAGCACAAGCCTGGAACACTGTCTGAACTTCAGTTCACATTTGCTTAGATGACTTATATATCTCACCAGCAGCCTTTTTTGAAATATTTCTTTGAAAACTGAAGGCTATTTTGTATGTCAACAGTCTCCTGTTTATGGAGAGGAAGCTGACTGCTATGACTAATGAGGTAAAGTCTCCTTACCCCAGGGCTGGTGGCATGGCTTGCATTTTCCAGTTGTAAAAGTCTCATCCTGCAAGCAGTTTAAAAAAATGTGTGTTTGTGTGTCATTTCTTGCTTTGATTTTGGCCTAGCTCTCATCCCAAGACCAAGCAACCTTTGAAAGTGTAAGTTTTGCCCTTGACCAAAGTCAACCATTGACATTTTCCATAAGCGTCTATGACAATTTCCATCAAGAAGAGCGTAAGCTACTAGTTGTATTCCCTCTGAATTGTATTTTTCCTAAGCAACAGGTGGCACTTTGATCCCATCCCAGTTCATTCTACCCTTCCCCCTTCCCAGGGTCTTCTCCCTAGTTCCTCCTAAACTTGCATTACAGATTCATTCGACCTTAGAATCATGGGAAGTAGTGACACAGTCCACATTGCACCTCTGCAACATGTCAGCTGGGGAATATAAGCAAGTTAAGAAATCTTTCAGAGCCACTTATTCCTCCACCACTAAGTGGAGACTTTTTAGGTTCAAGTGAGGATTTGATAAGCCTGTCTATGAAAAGCATTTGCAATAATATCAAGCAAACATAACACTATTCTCATATGATGTTGAAATGGATAGATCACTAAGAGAAACTTGTTTTAAGAAGTCAGTTTGTGTTCTTCAGTTAAAATGAAAACATTTTTACTTCATTTATAACATTATATGTGTTGCAATCTATGAAACAGTCTTTAACACCTCATTTTAAGGAAGATTCCCAGAAGGCAAAGACATTTTTATGCCCAAAAACATGAGGGAAGTTTTCATACATGGGCTTACATTACATACATTCCTACCCCATTGGGTTACAGAGAATGGATGTACTGTAGGAAAGAGCAGTTGGAAAATTACCTTGCCATCCTCTTCCAGATGCTTTTTCTCTGTGCTTGATCATGGTGACTCACATAGAAGAAATTCTTCAACTGCCCCCTCCAAAAAATGGAGAGTTAAGAGAAGAAAATCCAAAGCCTTGCAATCACGACAACAAAGGGGTAAGAATAAGAATCATGATATCCTGGCGATAAGTAATATACTGGCTACCTTAGAAAAGTGGGTTTTAGTCCCTCAAGCCTGATCTCAACTGAGGTGACAGTCTCCATATGCTGTCAATATGAACAGCCTAATGGTAACAACATGAACACCTTTCTGGAACTTTAGACTCTCGTGGTGGGATTTGCTGCACCTCTGAGTTTAGTAGGCTTGTGATCTCCAGGCCTGACTCTGCCAGGACTTGGGTGACCAATCCAACTTTATTTCAGCTCTAACGACAATGGTCTTCACTGAGAGGACCTGGACCAGTGGATTCCTGTTTCACTCCGATGGCAATGGTTTCTGGTGAGGGCCTGAAGGTACTGATATGAAGTCCTGCAGACTTCCTGCATTAGGAGGCTGTCCAGCAGATCTGAAAACTAGCTGTTTCTATTTGCTCACCCTTTATCTGAACTGCAAGGAAAGAGACCATGATTTAGTTAAACCAGGACTGGGGACAGAAACATGGTTTCCCTAACATAAGCCCAGAAAATGTCTGAGCCTATACTGTGATTAACATAAGGACACACAATTTGTCCCAGTGAAAGCTAATATGTGCATATATTTAACTACAAATACAAGGAATGGAGAAGCGTATTTCTTCTCTAAATTAAAGGCATTTGGGTCACTTGAAACACTTTCAAAATAGCACAATTTTTAACTGTTTGGCTAGAACAAAACCTCATTCAGGCTTAGACATTGGAAAAGGCTATACTGTTATAAATGCTTATTCCATAATCACATTTTCCACAAACCCTCTAATTTCCAAGAGTTTCACCACAGAAAAATCACAGTCCACAATCTGAACAGACAGCCCACAGTAGTGACACATTAACAGGCGGCCAGCCTTCAGAGGGTTTTCTCATTTCCTCTGTAAAAAGCTTACTGTTACAAAAACATGCAATGCCACTTTTGCCTTTAAATTGTTGTGAAAAGATTATTTGTGAAAGAAGCTATTAATTCATTTCCATGTTCATTCAACAAACATTTACTGAGCACCTGGCACTGTCCAGTCATTATGCTGCATTCAGATGATAGTCACTATTAGTGAGGATAAAATAGCCGCTTTATGGTACATAGTATTTTCCAAGAGTGTTGCTTTAAGCATGCCACCCACATTAAATGCCAGCAGTCCACATAACAGCAGTTTCCAAGAGTTGCTTATACATGGCCGTGCTACTCATGTAGAAAGTTTCCAAAGCCTAGCTAACCCTTTTGTACTCTGTGATCTGCAGTCATGCTGCCTCATCACTGGCCAGTGGCCTTTGCTAATATGGCCCATCCTATCCCCTAACAGAAACATCTTCCCAAAAGGACTGTACATCTTCAAATTAGAATTCAGGAGTACATGGTTTGTCTTGAGCTGTCCTGGAAGCTAAATAAAACAAATATTGGGTTAAAATTATAATATGATAAGCTAGTTTTCAGTATTGAGTCAGTCAACCTTGGGGTAGACTGGAACATGAGCATTGAGATAACCTATGAGCGACCAAACCTCTCATAGAGATAGAACCATAAGTGTGGAGACAGGAGAAAGGCAGGGGAAGGAGGGAGGGGAAAGAAAGAAAAAATTGTAGTATTTACTTGCATTCCTTACTAGAAAGTCAGAAACAATGACAAATGGAGAAACTGGAGCATAAGAATGAAGAGAATCATCTTAAATCGTAGGAAAAAAAAATCAAACTAGAAAGCAGAAAGACACAGTCACAGAATCAGACAGTGAACACACCCTGTCCTCAGTGCCTGGACCCTCTCTGGGTAACACAGACTGCCACATGACCACAGCCCAGAAGTTCTTCAAGTTAGAAGACAATTTTCTCTAGGTTACTAGACTCATTCATTGTTTAGGACGTTCAACTCCTAAGGGGATATTTTACACTTTTCCTAAAAATGTATTTTAATTGGTACATACAAATAAAAAAATTAAATATACTATGAGATACATCACAATGTTTTTATGTACATGTATATTATTTAACATTTAAATCACTTTAAACTTATCTATATCCTTGAAAATATATTCTTTTTGCCAAATAAACACATTTGGGATAGTTCTAGCTTTTCCAAGTGTACACCCTCGTATTGTCTTCTATCCACTTCTGACTGTGCACACAGAACTTCTCACTCCTATGTAACCCTCACCTAGCAACCCCCGTTCAGCCTTTGCCCATCACCCCTCTCAACTCATAGCCACTACCACGATCCTCTAACTTCTACGAAGTCAGCTGACCTTTTGTGGGCATGGACCATGTGTAACATGTCATTCTGTTCTCTGCTTGCTTGACTTTCTTTTGTGTATTGACCTTCTGTTTCTTCCATGTTACGGCAAGTAACAAGGCACAGGTCTAATTCTTTTATGGCTGAATATTATTCCATGTATGTGTGGATGTATGTGGCCTTCCTTCCCTTTATCCATTTGTCAATGATGGACACTCAGAATGTTTCCCATTTCCTATCTACTGTGAATGGTGCTGCAATAAGCGTTAGAGTTGAGATGACTTTTCAACATTTACAATTCATTTTCTTTGGGTTTGTGCCAGTGGTGAAAGTGTCAGATCACAGGGGACTTCTACTCTGTGTTTTTAAAGAACTGCCATTCTGGTTGTAAGTGACGACATACATTTAAATCACCATGAACGATGTGCCAGAGTTCCTCTTTTCTGCATCTTGTTAGCCTCCTCGTTGCCCGTCGATCCTCCTTGGACTAGGCGAAATCCAGCTCTGATTAGCATGTCCAAGATCATCTGTGATTTGGGGCCTGTGCATTTGCTTTTGTCATTTGACTATTTTCTTTTGAAAAGTGTCTGTTTAGGCCTCCTGGCTACTCCTTTGTTTCTCTCTGTTTGAAGTTATTATTATTTTTCCTTCTGTATTTTGCATATTAGTCCATTCTCAGATACACCATTTGTAAATATTTTCTCCCATGACCTTACATTCGTTCTGATGTTTCTTTGTCCTCTATTTGATGAAACTCCATTTATTTTCATTTTTTTTCCCAAGCTTTGAAGATCTTACCAAAAACAAAGCAAAAACAAACAAATAAAAATAAGTTCTGATGTCCGGCAATTCTTCTTTGTTTCCTTCTAGTAACTTCCTAATTTGGTGGATTATATGAAAACCCTTTAATCCATCCTGACACAGCTCTCTCTCCCTCCACCCCTCTCTCTCCAGTTTTTTATATAACTTGAGAGAGATCAGAGTCTGGCTGACTTATTTAGACATAACTATTCAAATGTTCACAGAGGCACTTATTGAAAGACTCTCCTATCCCTGGGGATGCTATTGATGCCTTAGTCAAAAGTCACTTGGCTACAGATGCACGAGTTTCTATCTGTACTCTGTATTCTATTCCATTAGTCAGTACCCTGCTTGTGTGTTAATTTCCTCAATATTCATTTGCTCAAATTTTCTTTCCCTGTTTCCTGGTTTTTATACTTTTTTCTAATATTGCAAAGAATATCATTGGAAAGTAAAGGTAATAAAGTTATCTTGTGGCATCTATGAATTACTTTGAGCAGTACAGCCATTTTAGTAACATTGAATCTTCAAAACCATAACTCTGTGTGTGTGTGTGTTTTCTCCTTAATTTCCTTGATTGGTTACTTATCAATAGTAATATCTCTTCACATGTCTTTCACCACTCAGAGACCCTCAGCTCTCATTTATTCCTTTCCTGTAGGAACTTGATCAAATACCTGGTATCTCCTCCCCAGAGTGTGACAAGCTTAGTTCCTTCAAGATTTTTCTTTTTTATGTTACATAAGCAATAACAGCCCACCAAGCTCTGGCTTACTGTCAGGATGAAAAGCTTTACCATGTGTGAGAAACTTGCAGGTAGAGTAACTCCTGGGCTCAGCATCTGTTCTGTGCTTACACGGATGTCCACTATGGACATATTTTGGGTTGCTTTACATAAATCAGCCATGATGACACCCACTTTGCAAGGTCTATGGTTAAATAAATGTAGTAATATACATAACATCCCTAGTACCCTGTTTAGAACCCATTTAAATGTATATGTGGATGAACTAACTCCTAGTTAGGCCATTTGTATGAACTCAATAATAAGTGAATTTTGTAGGCTGAACAGAAAACATAGAAAAGATCCTGTGTGCCAGATGGGTAAGGAAATACTGAATGGGAAAAGGCCCGAATAAGAATTCAATGCTGTCACAACTGTTGAGCTTTGTTTACCAGCCACCTAATGATCTCTGGGATGCAAACCCAGTGTTCTACTTGGTAAGGAACAACAACAGAAGATTTTTAAGTGTATGTTGGTTCAGGCTAACTAGGGACATTTTCACAAAGGTCTGGCCTCATGCAAATTTGAAAGCTCAAATGCTGCTTTATTTTGGGAAACGGAGAAAAGATACTATGTATCGATTTTTTTCCCTCTACAAAAACAGCTGAATAGACTTTCCTAATTCGTTCCCAAAAGCTTCATGTTTGAGCTCAGCTCAGCTCTGGAAGCTGTGGCTGGTGAGGAGGGTCTGAGAAACTCATTAAAGGCAAGTAAGAGCTCTGGAGAGGAAATGCACAGAGACCGTGGAAATTCCATTGGCTTTTGGTCCCGGGTGATCCATCTTTTAATAACAGGAAGATTAGAGCAAGCAAACCACCTCAAGGTTGACAGCTAAATCAGTACAACTTTAAACCTAGTGGAAATCAGGGCTGAGGACTCAGTCTGTGATGCCTTGAATGATGATTCCTCTCTTGACTTTCTGCGTTGCGACATGTGAGTGACACTCTCAAGGCCTGTTTCCTACTCTGTAATCTAGAAATAACAATCATCAGTGTACATGCTCTTGAGGCCCAAATGATACAATCACATTTATGGCACTCCTGGTACATATATTAAAACTGCTGTTCTATGTTTGACACAATGCATAACAAACAGTATCTGTCCCATTAATATATCACTAATAAATTATAAACTCCTAAAGTCCACAATTTTCCCCGCCCCCTTCCTTGTTTAGTCTACTTCTCTTCCTCTCTCTCTCCCTCTCTCCTGGGCACTTGAGAGAAAGGGAGAGACCATATTATCTACCCACATCCTAAAGGAGAAAATGCTTATTCAAGAGGAAAAATCACATAACACAAAAGGATAGAGTGTAACATGAAAGTGAATGGCAAGGCACCAGGAACATTGCTAAGTATCCTTTGGTGCATAGGAGAATCACCACCAACAATGAATATTAAATCTGGTCTCAAGTATATAAAAGACAAAGGTAGTTATATTGAGGATCTTGAATATCAATATAAAATTTATTCAAAGGATAATGAACACATTATAGAATGTATGAAGAAAATAAAATCTGGGGAAGACTGATGTTACAAAGTGTTATTAACATGTTGAATTATAAGGGCCAGGCATCTTCATGAAAACTCACATATCTAATATAGTAAAGCAGATATAGTGCACCAACATCTAGATTAAAACTGAATGCTTTTGCAAATGGGTTAATTTCATCTCCCTGACATCAACAAACAAAAAACCCAGTCTTCTCATTGGTTAGGGCTTTCTGAGCACTTCAGGAAGACAATTAAAGGGATGTTGGGAGTGAGTTTAGACTAAATGATAGTTGCTCAAGATGCAGACAAAACATCTGGTTTGCTGGTACTTTCATTTTTCTCTTAGTGGTTTTGACATGAACAAACATAATTATTGCTGTGTGCCGACTAGTCACCACTGTAAACCCAGCTGATGACATAGGAAATTTAACTGGTTCTGAAATTTTAAAAAAAGTTGTAGGTACATATGTTCAACACAGAAGATCATTGCTCAGTGAAAAAAGAGCTCTAAATTATAAATTATTAATATAAGCATATACTTCTGCTATATCTCATTATAATGATTCAAGATCAGCATTTTTATCAAAGCTGCCTAATGTCTCTAGAATGTATACACAATACCTCATAGCATTTGTTCAAGTTATATCAGCAGACTGGGATATATCTTAAAGAAAGGGAAGTTCTGAATAGTCACAAATCCAACTTTGTTAAAGAGATTGCATCTATCCCAAAAAATGGAACTTTGTGTTTTGCCTTTTAAAAATGTTGTAAAGGAACAATATCAGGCAATGAAAGTCTCAGCCTCCAATCTCTCAAATTCTACATATGTTTCTAAGTCTTTCTTGTCTCACCTGCCCAGAGATTCAGCCAACAGCGATATAATACAAGACAGCGTTAGTAAAATCTATTTGATTATGTGTAATGGAATCTTGAGCTCTTCATCACAGCTCCTGAGAAGGAGCTCCATAGTGCATCAGCACTGCTTTCCAGAAGAGCGACTCCATGGAAGAGTCCATGTGAACCAAGTATTAGCTTTCTTCACTCAACCTTGAGCTTTACTGCATCTCCAGTCTTTAAAAGAAAGCATTTTATATATTCATTGTACACAGTGATAGGTCACATCAAAAACATTTTCGAACAAATATATATTGTACACTGAGCATGTCCCCCGAAACCCCTGCTATCCTTTCTCTTACCCCTCCCTGTCATTAGTCCATTTTGTTTCCCTAGAAAGTTTTGTTTTTACTGTTGTGTCATATATTTATAAAGGATTTGTATATAAAGCATAGGAGATTCATATGAAAGAAAATATATGATGTTTACCTTCCTACAACTGTATAAATTCTGTAAATATGACTGCCTATATTTGTATCTATTTTCTACAAACCACGTAACCACATTATTCTTTATGGCTGAAAAACCTTGTGTGCATATATACCACATTTCACTTATCTCTTTGTTGTTGGACATCTACGTTCCATACTTAGCTATTTGAATAGTCCTGCAGTAGTGAATGTTTCTCTGTGCTGTGTTGACTTGGAGTCCTTTGGGTACTCAGGAATGTTACAACTGAGTCAATCTGACAGGGGCAAGATAAAATCTCACTTATTTTAGTTGGCAGTTTTCTGATGACCAGTTAAAGCTGAACATTTGTTTAACTTGCTTATTGATCATTTTGTTTCATCTTTGTATTTTCATTAGCTCATTTACTGAATAAGTTGATTAACTTTTTGTTAACTTTTTGTTAATAGTTCTAGGGCTTCTTTTTATGTTTATATGTCAGTTCTCTCTCAGGTGTATCATTAAAAAAAAACATATTATCCCATTTTACAAGCTGTCTGTTCACTTGACCTATACTGTCACTTAATTCAGATGTTTATTTATATTTTGTTGAGATGAACTATCCATTGATGAGAGTAAAATGTTGTAGTCACACACTTACATTATACTGAGGTAATCTGTGACTTTATATCTAGTAACATTTGTTTATGAAGTTAGATGCACCTGTGTTCTGAATTAAAGATTGTAATGACCCTTTGGCATATTGTTTCTTTAATCAGTATGAAGTGATTTTCCTTGTCTTTTCTAACATCTTGGGTTTCAAAAATATTTGACAGATATTAAGACAGAAACTCATACTCATTTCCTAGTGCCATTTACTTGGGATGATTGTCTATCCTCTTAGTCTAAAGTTGCCTTTATCTTTATTGACGCGGAATGTTTGGTATGTTTCTTAGAGGCAACCAAATTGATGGTGTTCTGCTTTTTAACCAAATATGATAGTTTATGTCTTTTGATTAATAATTTAGATTGTTAATATTTAGAGTTATTATTGAAAGGTAACAGTTAATTTGTGGTATGTTGCTGATTTTTTAGTGTTTGGTATTTTCCTCTTATTCTTCATTTGCTGAGCTCTTATTCCAGTGGTTTAATTTTTGTAACCTCATGCT
This sequence comes from Grammomys surdaster, assembly GCF_004785775.1. NCBI lineage: Eukaryota > Metazoa > Chordata > Mammalia > Rodentia > Muridae > Grammomys > Grammomys surdaster. The sequence continues at coordinate 14,108,326 of NW_021604618.1, read as the reverse complement.
CATGTTTATCTTTCTCTTCAGTCCAAGGGATTCCACCAAGTACCTTCTGATGAGCATTAGTAGCCATGAGTCTGTTAGCCTAGTGTTTATCTTGAAAAGTTTTTTTTCATTCTTTCAGGGGTGACACAGAGTTTTGCTGGGTCCAGGCTGGCAGTTGTTGTTTCTGAGAACTTGAAATAAAAACTATATATTGTCAACCCCTCTGGATTTTAAAGTTCTCTTGAGAAATCTGCTATTATTCTTAAAGCTTTGTATTTATGTATGACTTGGTATTTTATCCTCTGTATACTTAGTGTTTTGATAATGACATGACCAAGGGAGATTATTCTAGTATTCTCGGTCTTTTATATACCTCCTGTATCTGGATGATCTCTTTCTACAAATATGGGAAAATTTCTGCTATAATTTTATTGAAATTGTATAACCAAGATTCATAGATTTAATCTTTTCAGTGTCATGTAGATCATAACTGATCTACTCCTACCTTCTTATTATCCATGTCAATGTCTGAATGTTCCAATTCCTGTGCCTAATACTCATGCCCTGATAGTCTTCCCTCCTCTTGATACATTCAGTTAGTGAGGATTTTCATAAAAGCTGTTATTTGAATTATTGAAAATTTTCAGTGTTTTGGTTTAACTTCTTTCAGGGTTTCTATCTTTATTGAGATCAGTTTTCATGGACTTACCTTATTCAACTGTGTTCTCTTAGAAGTCATTCAAGTTTATTTGCATCCTCTTTGATTTAAGGTTTTGCTTGAAATTTTGGGGAGGGTTTTATCTATATTCCCTGTCATTAGAGGTCATTACTGTGGGTTGGCAATTTTTCCTGGAGATATTTCTTGTGGGTTTACCTTGGTACTCAAGCATCTTTGGTTATGTCACTGACTTTGTAATCATCTTATTCTTTAATGTTTACTGTTTAAAAGGAACTGAATTATACTAGGTTGAGAAGTCATTGTTCTCTGGTAAACTAGTGTTCAGGACACCAGGCTCACTCTTCAGTACCTTCAGAAAGTAGACTACTGTCTGAATAATCACTATCAAAGGGTAGGCCTGCTGTGATTATACAATGATAGTTGAACCATCCTTTAAATTCCAATTATTTATGAGGTAAGGGAATCACTGAATTATGCTGAGCAGTAACATTATTTGCTATTTGGAGTATGAATACACAAGGAAAAACAGTAAAACTAATGGTTAGCATTTGGTTGATAGTAAAAACATAGTAAGAAAAAAGAAATGAAAGAAGAAACAATAGAGATGGGAGCTGAGATGAGACAATTTTAGCTAAAGATAGAATAAAAAGAGGGAACTAAAGAAATGCAGCTAGATAACCTAAGAGTTCCAGGTCTCAGGAAGACAGAATAAAGAGAGAGACACTGCAAGAAAGGCTGTCAAAATAATAAAGAGAATAAATGATAAAAATAAAAGATATGACAAGAATGTAACAAGGTAGAGCTATCTTACAAAATTGATGTTTGGGTAATGACAGAGAAATAAAACTGAAGGGGGCACTGAATGAAGGTAGAGAGTCTGAGGGTAGCCATGCCTGCTTGGTCGTTTTAGTTTCAACATTCAGTGTTTCTTCTTTGGCTCCCAGAGACTTGTAATACCCCTAGATACTCCTTTGTAGAGGACTGGTCACAGATGCTGGTAAGAGCTCAAGGCAAGCCTTCAAGACTCAAGTTTAAACACTGGTCCATGAGTATTCTTCCAGATGTTAGATATAATGCATGAACTTGTCTCTATATTCTACTGAAGACACTATCTCTCCACCACCTGCCCGAATATTGCACAGTTCTGATTTAAATTGTCTGTTCTAGAGATGCTCTGCTGACCATGCTCAGAGTACAGCCACATGACTACTCTGAATTTCTCGAGAGTATGTATGGTTCCTGAAGAGTCTGGGTCACCAAGCTACCAACTCAGCAAGAGTCATCATCTGACTAACGCTCCAGCCTAGTACCTAGGAACATGTTTCCTGGTCTTCCTTTCCTCTGTTGCTACCACTATGACTTTGGACTACATTCATCACTATCTTTTTCTCTATAAAGTATTTGTTTCTGAAATAGTAGTCCTGAATTTTTAAGCTGTCTATCTTAAGAATGGCTTCAGTCACTCCCTCTAACTGGGACAGGTTTATATTCTTGTGAACGAAAATGAGAACAGGGACTAGTAGAGACAATATCAGTTTCAATGTGTGTGTGGCATGTGTGGCATATGAGTGTGTATGAGTATTGTGTGTGTATGTGTATATGTATGTGTGTGCATGTTTATTGTGTTCATATGTGTGGATGATGTGTGTGATTGTCAAAGAATAAATTAATTGTAAAAAAGAGCAAGCTCTTTACACCAATCTTTCTGAAACAGATGGCGTATTCCTTGTTCTAATTTTTTAAATGCCCTATTTTGCTTTACTATTAGATTAAATTTTTCAACCATTACCCATATCTTCTAGTAGTTGTTAATTGGGTTTCCCTAGTTTATTTATAGGAGATTCTAAGAGAGTGCCTGTGTGCAGTCACTCTCCTGGATCATCTTATCATTTTTTGTTGTTGTTTCCAGTATATAATTATATAAAAATATTGAGAAGCAATAAATATCCCTACCTTCATAAAGCTTAATGTCTAGTGAAAAGGCTCATTAAGCAAATATTGTATAATCTGTGATGAATTAAAACAGGCACTGACTGTTGCACCAATAAAAAGATGCCATGCACTTTCTTTCCTGGAGTCTATGTTGTCTGTGGCTTGTTTTACAAATATAATGTTGGGAAAGTGACACTGGGTCAATTCGGAGCCCAACTTTAAAAGCCAAGAAGCTTCCATTTCTATTCTGTGGATGCTAGCCAGTAAGGTGTGAGGCATGTTGGTTTGGATCATTGAATGGAAAGGCTCATGTGCAGATAGACTCTGGAAAGACAGAAGCCTCGTAGGACATGCCAGAGCCAACAAATCTGCCCCAACATTGGCATGTGAGTGACCTTAGTCTTCACAATGTGAAGTAGATACATCAGCCAGCTGTACTAAACAAACCCAAGGAACTGGAGAAATTTTAAATTATTGCTGTTTTAAGCCACAAAATACAGTCGTTCTTCATAAGTAACAGATCTCCCCATGCTCCCCCTTTCTCTTATAGTATCCTTTCTCTTATAACATTCATGGTGTGACATTGCTTATTTAATTGTCTTTTGTCTATGCTGCCCAATAGGAGAACTGTTTTGACAACAGGGACCTTACTGATGAAGATTTCCTGTTGATGTAACTCGCCTGGAGTAATGTCTGACATAAATAAGAAGAGCTGAATGGAGCAGAGATAACAGTCAAAATTAGATGCTGCTGTAACAGTTAATCATGAAGAAGTTGTCAAGGAGACCTGGAGGAAAATGTTTCTGTGGATGAAGGCTGTCTAAGTCTTGGATAAATTAAAAAAAAAATGTTTCTTCTAATTACCACTCCATTGACTCTTCTCTTACAAATTCTATTATTTTAAATTTTCTGTGGTTGTAGAAAACAATTTATTTCAAAATATTTCACAACAATATACTGAGGATCTAACTATTAATTGATTATTTAAATAATTAACTGAATGCAGAATATCCCTAATTTTCTAACACTAGTCAAAAAAAAATTTAAGAAAAGGAAAAATATGGTCTATTCTATGCTTCTGCCAGAACTCTACACCAGAGAGAAAATTCTTTCATCTCAATCTGAAAAAGTAACTCTTGTATAAAAAAAAAAAAAGATACAGTATTTTGTATTTCTTAAGTACAAGATCCATTAAAGTTCTTAAGGGAATAAGCCACTGAGAGAGAAACCGGGTGGAGTGGGAATTGCTTTCCAGTTCAGTCAAATGTTTTCTTAATGGGAAGTAAAAAAGTAGAAAAGATTAACACAGAGAGACTAGCAGCTAGACACGTTATGAGGTTGTGAGAGTCACTAAGTAAACAACTGAGAGTCTCCCTTTTAGCCAAAGCATGAAGATGAGAAAACGAGTGCGGGGAAGGGGAAAAAATGAGAATGAGAACAGCAACTAGTAGAGACAATATCAGTTTTGATGTGTGTATGGTGTGTGTAGTATATGGGTATGTATGTGTAGTGTGTGTGTGTGTGTGTGTATTTGTTTTCATATTGTGTATGATGTGTTTATGTGTGTGTGATTGTCAACGAATAAATTAATTTTAAGAAAGAGTAAGTTCTTTCTACTAATATAAGAAGCATTTAAGAAGCTTTGTTTTCTGCACTGTGTAACTACCTATAAAGTAAATTTTAAATTTACCTGTAAAGTAAATTTTAAATGAGTTTAAAATACCCTAGAAAATACCTTGATATGCAAAGATTCCTTTTAGCATTGTTACCATGAGCTTCTAAACCAATGCATATAAAATCCTAGGCTCTGAATTTGCACAGTAAGTGTGTAACAAATTGAAGTTTTCCAGTCCTTTGGCATTGTAGCAAACAGAAAATTAACACCCAATAAGTCCTGGATTTCAAAGGTTGCTACTGTGTCTGCTTACTCTCTTGCAGTTCTTGCGCCCACATAGAGATACTGAATGCCTGAGTTAATCCCTCTTCATGCTTTATTTCCAAATAAGAGCACAGCTTTCTAACACTGACTGCTCTTGAATGTCCAAGACAATGCCTCATCTTTTGCAATCTCATGAAGAGCAGAACAAGGCTAAACAAAATATCAAAATGCCAACCAACTGTAAAATCCTAGACTGCTATTAGAAGGGCACTGGCCACACATTTTCCCCCTGTAAATCACAAGATCCTCAATGTCAGTGTCCTTGTCATTAAATGGATTCTGAAACCATGCTTTCTTCAGAAAATATTCACATGAGAGAGTTAAAAAAAAGTGGAAATGCTCCAAAAAGGAAAAAATATAACCTAACTATAAAGAATATTAAGACACTCCCGTGTTGTATTCTCCAGCCATCCAGTTTTATCCACAAATCTGTTCTCAAGAGTTACATCTTAAATATATCCTAAACAAAGCAGGCAAAGCAGACTTTGTTGCTAGAAAATCAGCTCGGTAACTATCAAGAGGCCTCCCTTTGCTATTTACTCTGGTGGCCTCAATAAAGTACTGACCCTTAGCATAGCAGCCCCATAAACTAGAAGATAACAGTTTAACAGTTTTACAGAATAAATTATACATGAGATGAGGATTCATGTTACTAAGGATGTCTTAGATTTACAAAGAAGAAAAAGAGGAAAAGGAGGAGGAGGAGGAGGAGGAGGAGGAGGAGGAGGA
>NW_021604618.1:14069342-14102968 GCF_004785775.1 Grammomys surdaster | reverse complement strand
TGGGACAGGAACAAAGCTTCTGTCTGGGGGAAGTGTGTGCTGACCTCTATCTATCAAGCCACTCCCTCTCCTGGCTTGTGTCTGTCTTCTTGTGCTAACCAATATCCCTTTTAAATCTTGAATTTTTTTCAGTAAGGTAATACTCTCATTCTGGTTTTATCCCATCTTACTGACCTGAAGAACATTCTGTCTTTCTTGAAATATTTTTCTGTTTCTGAGCTCTCTAACTGAAGTGATCATTTATAGTTATAGCCTTTGCTGTAAAGAAGATATTCCCCAGAATATCTGGGGAATCCTGGAAGCAGAAGCCAGGTTCTGAAGCTACTTACTTTCTACTTTCTTATTTAAATCAGAATCTCAGCCCATTGGGTACTGTCTTCCAAATTCAACGTTGGTGTTTCACACTGAGTTAAACCTCTCTGGGTAATCCATCCTAGACATCCCAGAGATGTGTCTTCTAAGTTATTCCAAATGCTGCCAAGTTGACAATGAAGACTGTGTATGTTACTTTTCTGCTACTGTGTTACAATATCATTAGCAGAAGTGACCTATAGGAGAAAGTTTATTCAGCTTACCTGTCCAGGCAAGAAGTCCTTAAGGACAAGTAGGCATAGCTGTGAATGAATGTAACAGGAAGCTGCAAGATCATATTTGCAAGTACAAGCAAAGCAGAGCATGGATTAGCCCTTCTATGAAGCAATTACCTCTCAAAGACAAAGCTAACTGTATAGACATTGTATAGGCTTTGAGTCTGGATAATTATACTGAATACTGTTCCTATTTATTTGCAAGGTTTTTTAATGAGAAATTTTATTTGAAAAAAAAACCCTCAATGCTTACCTGCAGTGATGTAGTTTCTCCAACAAGGCTGTACTTTCCTATATCTTCCCAAATACTACCATCAACTACAGACCTTATACTCAAGTATGCAAGCCTATACAAGACAGTCTCACTTAGATCATCATAAAGACAAATCGTAACTTGTCACTACTACCTTTTGATCCAGTTAGCCCCTGAAGTCCCATCATTAAAACAAATTCCTTGACACAGTCAAGAGAGTGTTTAATGCCCATTGTCAAGATTTTCTTTCCTAAGTAGATTGTAAGCAATAAAAATTAATTTCATCGTCTCTTCTCAGTTAATACTTTATATAGCAAGATGCTTTGTAAAGCCTGTACAATGATACATTAAGTATTTACAATCTACAATTGGGTTAAACTTAATTTACCTGAATAAACCAGAACTTTTTTTCTACTCAAATAAATCTACATCTTTTCACCCTTCAAAGAATTGTGGTCTCAAAATAAAATTCTGAATTCTTCACAAACAAGATTTCAGCAACTCCTTATTTAAATACATCCTAGAAAAATAATGTGTCACACTTTATTACTAGACAACTTGGCAGGTTTCTGCAAGTAAAATACTCAAAAACAATTGCTTGCATTTGTAGGTGGTAAGTCATCAAGGAGGGGCTGGAATTGACTGCAGTGTTGGGTCAAGCCACTGAGTTACCCAGAGCCAGCCAATCAGCAGCCACACTGGTTTGCAGAGTAAAATGCAAGAATTCTTACTAAATAACATCTATAGACAATGCTGAAAGTTGGGATTTTTTTCTTCTGGGGAACAAGAGGAAATCTGTTTTCTTGCTTTGTCTCTAGGTTCTACCCCTTTAATTCTAAATTAGGTCACTTTTATTTGGCAGTTATCGAAGTCTGTTAAGTAAAGTGAGACACTACAATTTGTGCTTCTGGGCAACTCTTCCTCTTTAGCAATTTATTGAATAAGATGATCCTTAAATAAGTAGGCTGAATTCTGATTTTAAACAATGGCTGGTATTTATATAGCTTAAAGGGTTAATAAAACAGAACTACAGACTTTGTCAAATAGTAAACCTATCTGGAGGGAGGCACGCTATTGAAACCAGGAGTTACTGCTAACCACAGTAAGAATGGGTTTAACCATTGAGGTCACAAACATCTACTGAGCAAACCTCTCACATGAAGAAAGGCCATTTCAGCAGTTTTTTACATTGACAAAGTTTGCCCCACTCCACCTTTGGAAAATGTTCAATCTTGGATCATGTATGGCTTCCAATGGAGATACCATTCTGAGAAATATGCTGATAGAAGATTTCAACACACAGATGACAAAGTTCAACATATGAATTGTGAGGAATACAAATACAAGACTGTAGTGGTGCTGATTGCCACAAATATCTTAGACAAATGATGTGGTGTGTGCTGTACCACACAAGAACCTTCATCTAGGTTGAATACCAAACTTACATCCTAGAAATCCTTTGATATACAAAAAACCTGCAAATTAATAATCTACACAGGGAAAAGTAAAATTAATTTCCAGATGTTCTAAAAGTAAAACAATTTGACATGAACTAGCGGCTTGATGTGAGAACAAAAGGTTCTAGGAGAAGATATAGGCAACTCTATTCTGACCTTATGATACAAATAGGTATTTTTAACTCTATACTGAGTTAATATAACATGATACTTTGTCCTGTTTCAGGAGAAAACAATTTGATTTTGTAACATATATAAAATATATCTCTATAAATATATTTTAAAACTATGACATTTTTATCATATCGTACATTTTTGTTATAAGAGCATTAAAAATTGTCAAAAAGCTATGCAATATAAAACATTCATGTGGATTCATTGTGCTGCAATCCCTGCTCATGAAAGAACTGAATAAAAAGCAGGGTTACTTTTTTTGTTTATTTTTGAGATTGAATTTTAATTACATTTCTCCCTTCCATTTTCTCCCCCTAAGCCCTCCCTCCTCTCCTTCAAATGCATGATCTCTTTTTTCATCAACTGTAATGGACAAAAAGTGTTTGTGTACACAGAGAAGCATTGGAGAAACCAGGAAGGTTAAACTTGAAGGCGCCCTTCAAAGGAAAGATGTATAACCTGCCCTCCTCCTGGAATGCTGAGAATGGATGTAGTTTACAACCTAGTGATACTTTGCTGTCTTATGAGCCAGGTTCCACCGATAACTTCCAGAATTTATGTTTTACTTGTCCCAGACCCCTTCCCTCTAAAACTTTGAACATTATTTCTAGGCCATAAAACTCATCCTTGTGAGAGATGTCATCTGTATTTTACAACAGGCTAAGTGACTCTATGTTACCTTAGGGTCAGAATAACTCTTGACCCCACAGGGATTATGTTTACCTCCATCACTCTTCCAAGACCCTTATCTTGAGCATTGTTTCTAAGTCAACAAGAACCCTCTTAGGGATGAAGCCATATGTGCTTTGTAAAGAGCTTCAATGTAAACATGTCTTAAGCTTTGGTGAACTCATAGAGCTGAGTTAATTGTTATCTGAAAATTTTTTCCAATATTGTGCTCTGCTTAAATGTGACAAAAATATATGATCTAATGTCAGATTCCAAGATGTCTTGGCCTAGTACAGGATACCTAAATCAGGGCAAACTGAATTTCATTGCTCCTTCACTGGAATCCCCTGCTAACTGTCCCCTACTGGGACCTCCCACAATCAAGCAGTCTCTCAAAGGGGTACCAAAATCTTTCAGAAGAACACCACCAGCTGGAGACAAGAGTTGCAGCCCTGGACCCTGTTGGAATATTTCACTGTCAGATCATAAAACCCCAAGCAAATCAATGGGAACTTTCTCCTGATTATGATGACATCCATGGAAGCCAATAAACACCTCCACTATCCACACAGAGGTAACTGTTCTTCAACTGGTAATCAAAGAAAAGAGAGATGTCATGGTGTAGTGTGTGTGCTCATTAGGATGAGAAAAAGAGAGCAAATTGTGGGAGCAATTACATCAAATATCAGCATATTTTGGATGTTGTCCAAAATGTCTGCTGGGCCTTACCTCCCAAAATACAACACTTTCTTTTATTTACTTTCTATTTAGATTAGACAGCTATAATCCAAAACATGAATCCCCTTACAAAATTCTCTGAAACTATGACTTATAAAAAGCAAAGGTTATTCAAACAAAGGAGTTTCTGCAGAGTCTAGGTCAAGAACTGCAGTAAGTATTCTCTAGCCAAGCATATTCATAATACAATGACCCCCAAAGACATACAGGTGTGGCCTTGTTGGGGTGGGCCTGGAGATTTTAAAAGCCTATGCCAGTTCCATTCTCTCTCTCTCTCTCTCTCTCTCTCTCTCTCTCTCTCTCTCTCTCTCTCTCTCTCTCTCTCTCCCTCCCTCCCTCCCTCCCTCTCTCCCTCCCCCTCCTTCTCCTCATACTCAGCTAATTCTCCTCCACCACATCCGCCATGCTCCCAACCATGATGATAATGGACTAACCCTCTGAAACTGAAACTGTAAGCAAGCCCCCTAGCTAAATGCTTTCTTTTATAACAGTAGTCTTGACCAAAAAAAAAAAAAAAAAAAAACCCTTGGCCAAAAAAAAGTGTGTGTGTGTAAACTGATAAATAGCTATTGAACATCTACTATGTATTTGCTTAAAGATAGAAAATCAGTTATATATTTATTTACAATGAGACTATAAAGTAGTTATTGGGATTCTTAATTCTCAGAAGAAAATATAGAAATTTGGAGCATTTAAACTGTCTATGGACATGTACTTGGGAAGTAACAAAACAAATTCCTCTTCCATCAACACTTTTCCTCTATATTATTATGAGCATCAGAAGTCTATCCTAGAGTTAATACTATTATTTACAATGTCAATAAGAAAGGAAATGTTTTGAATTTGGCTAGAACATTACCTCTAGGAAGTCTGTCGTCCCAATATTTAACCCAATTTTGGCTCACCACAGCACAAGTGGCAGACAGCTGAAGTTGTAATACAGAGGATTAAGATTTTCTTGGTTTAGTCACTGTAGACATATTCCTAGGATCCCACCTGTTTAAAACAACATAAGAGTGTCCATTTTTAACCAAGGCAGGCCACTCCACTCGATTTACACCCTTCAAACGTAACAGGTCTATTAGTGGTATGACTGGTCTTGGCTGGAAACTCTAGTTAACTACATACTACATAATATTGATCTAATCTGAAACTTTGTCTTATCTTCTTCAAGTTCACTCTTGTTATCTAATGCTAATATGATTTGTTTTTGTGGTTGCTGTGTTTTAAAGGCAGAACAGCTGTGGGCCAGAATGTGAAGCTTATTCGGAAGAAGTAGAGCTGGATTTCATGTTTCATGAAATCATGTCTCAGTAAGCTTATTTTCTTCCCCTGCCCCAATCTCCAATATATGTAAAGAGGAAGTTAGAGAACCAAAAGGGCCCTGGAGTGGTGTTCAGTGGTCTGGAAGACTTCTGTGCCTTTTCCTTAACCACTGCTTCTTTTGAGAGGGAGAAAGATGCCCTTAACTCCAAGTCAAACCCAATGAACAAAGACTTTCAGTGGCCACTTGAAGTCATCTGAGCTGCGTATACTAGCCTGGCACCTCCATTTTATTCCGTATTTCACCCTGTACTTAGGGAGCACCAGCACTCATCTTCCTTTGATGACTACTGAAGCAGGAGGGAAGAGACTGGAGGAAGGAGGAGCAATGGTGAGGATAGGCAAGGTGTTAGATTGTGCCAGGTAACATGAAACTGCAGAAGGTAGTTAAACAGGACAGGCCTTGTTTAGGACACACCCAAGAGGCTCTGAGTATACAAATATAAGTAACAGCATCGAGAGACTGTAGGATGGATAATCGAGAGTATAAGCTGACAGGATTCAAGAACATTAGGCTAGGAAGTATTTAGTATCCAAGAATCTGACAATAAGAAAATCTTTCAGAGTCCTATTGTATCCCACAACAGATATAACCTGTGCTAACATGTTAGTCATATGGTGACATGGGCAGTCAGTCCTAGTCTTCGTGTAGGGGCTGCCGAAAGACACGTGTAGAAATGCTATGGCCAGCTAAGGTAGAAATGATTGGCTTAATGTTTCCATTTTCATAATAGGAAAACCAAGGAAAAGAGTAGAGAAGAAAGAGAATGTGTTTCTATGCTCTGTCTGAAGCCATGCCTCAAATCTGAAGTTAGATGGGAGATAATGGGATGTGAGCAGTAAAATAAGGATACAACTTGGAAACATTAAATTAGAATGAGTGTTTGTGAAATACTGATGGCTAAATGCTCTTATATTATTGACAAATGGTTATCCCTTAAAGTCAACTCTGAATTCCTCCATAAAGAAGAGTAAACTTCTTGCCTATTCCTGTTGACCCTAGCCATATGGTTTGTTTTGACACATAGGGTGTGAGGCCTGATATAATCAGGGGTTTAATAGTTCTTGGGTTGGAGATCCCTCTGGCTGTCCTGATTTTCACCATGAAAGAAACATGATTCTTCCAACAGTCTCTGGCACAAGGAAGATAGAAGTTATGTGGAGCAAACATAAACCCAATTCACAAACTTCAGCCATGCCTAACCTAAAACAGCTGGATTCCAACCATTGCATCACATGTATCAAATGCACAGGCAGATGTAAACTAATTTAGTCATTCTGTCTTATTCATAAGTATTAAATTATCTTTTCCTTTTTGTAACAGTGCTATGGTGAACATATTTTTTCATATGCCATTATGTACATGAAAAGTTACTTCTATTAGCTTAAAAAAAAATTTGTGGACCAATGACATTGCGCTTACAACTTCATTATATACTACTTGGATAGCTAACGGATTTTGTCTACTAGGGAATTCTCAGAAAGCATTTCTGAGCGTATCTGTGAGGGTGCTTTTGAAAGAGATAAACATTTGAACCAGTACACCTAATAAAGTGTCACCCTTTCCAGTGTATACTTGCATCCTCTGATGCTGTGGGAGCTCAAGAGGAGAGGCTGCAGGACAGGAGTGAGTCATGTCTTATTTTTTGAGCTGGGTATCTACTATCTCCTATACTCAGACATTAGAGTTTCTGGTTCTTAGAATTTTAGTCTCCAGACAGAGCTGCTACCTCACTTTAAAACCACCACCACTGTCCCAGATGTGTCCTCTTTGACTAAGTTCTGAACTACACTACAATGTTTCCCTGGCTATGTAGTTACAAACATCCTTTCATGGAACTGCTCAGACACCATGGTTATAAAATCAGTTCCAAGACAAATTTCTCATGCATTGTTTCGGCATCCTATCGGCTCTCTTAGGAAACCATGACTAACACAGAGTCAATTCCCTGGAAAGATCTTATAGCTGCTAATACCATGACTCTTTATATCCCTTATTTTCTATATGTAGAGTTTATTTCTCTTTGTCCTTTGAGAAATAAAACTAACAAATTTAAATTTTACCAAACAGATATTCATTGTTCTAATAGCAGCAGGTAAAAAATAGTAAAGTAACAAACTGTAGTCAGATAGGAGAAATAAGCTCTAATGCTAGACAGCATTCTGAGGTGTCTATAGTTTACACAGTACATTTCATGTATGAACATGTATGTCTGCATCTTTGTTTCTTGTGCTTTTTCTTTGACTCTTATGTTTGGTTGGTTTTTCCTACTCAAATCTATTTGTTCATTTTTATCTTTCTTATTTCATTACTATTCTCTAGATGTCTGTCCGTCTTGAGGAGAGAGAAAACGTGTAGTCCCCAATAGGAAGTGAGGTCATATGGATCTCAAAGGAGGTAGGAGAGGTGAGATCCGAATATATTGTATGAAAAAATATTTCTTCAATAAAAAAATAGAAAGATGAGTTGAGTCTATTGGAATGGGGCTGCCATGCTACAGTCGAAAACTCTGACCCATAATTTTTCCTGTCTAAAAGAACTTCAGGGACACACATGGAGAAAAGCCTGAGGAGAAGGAGGTCCAGTGACAAGCCCAAATTGGGATCTAGCTCAAGGGGAGGCCCCGAGGCCTGACACTATTACTGATATGTATGCTATTGTGATATGGTATGCTCACAAAAAGGATCCTATCATGACTGCCCTCCAAAAGGCCCAACAAGCAACTGAAAGCATCAGATGCAGGTACTAGCACCCAATCAATGGACAGAAGCTCATCATCCCCGTAGTTGAATTAAGGAAAAGCTGGGAGAAGCTGAGGAGGTGAGCGACCCTCTAGGAAGACCAGAAGTCTCAACTAACCTGGACCCCCGAGATCTCTCAGACACTGAGCCACCAACTAGGCAGCATACAACAGCTGATATGAGGCCCCCCAACACATATACAGCAGAGGACTGCTGGGTCTGGACTTAGTCAGAGAAAATGCACCTAACCCTCAAGAGACTTGAGGACCCAGGGAGTGGGGAGGTATGGTGGGGTAGGGGGTGGGGACATCTTCTTGGAGACAGTGATGGGAGAAGGGGGTAGGCAGCGCATGGTGGGAGGAGATGTGGGATGTGAAATTGTCAGAGGGTGGACCTGGAAGAGGGATAAAGTCTGGACTGTAAAAAAAAGGTTAAAGAATAAATTTTTAAAAAGAAGAAAAATATAGAATGAAAAAAATAATAAAGACAAATTCAAAGGCCCTTTTCACAAACCAACTACAAATGTTTGCTGAGAAACACTCATTACCATGATTTGGTAATTGAACGTTATATATAGTTATCACACTGTACTATGTAAATATATACAGATATTGTGTGCCAATTAAAATTTTAAATGGGAGGACTAATTCATCATTGAAACACAACTGGAATTGTAAATGCAAGGATATGTATAGTGCTCTCATTTCTTATATACAAACATACATGCTACATGTATGAGTGTGTGTTTGTATGGAAGCACACCCTTGTGTAACCCTATATAAACATTAAAAGTCTCAGAATACACCTCCTAAACTGTTACCATGATTTTCTCAGACAAACTAGTTGACAGACATGATGAGAAGAACTTTATTTACTTCTTATGCCTCTGAGTTGTTTACATTTTTATGATCATGTAATAATTTATATTAGAAGAAAATGAAACAGATACAAAACATTTAGGTATAAATCAATGATGTTTACTATCTCAAAGTGTGCAGCTATTATCTCCCTCTTAATGTTTTTCACTTCCAGTTTCATCAAAAATAATACAATGATGGGATGTTTCATAGTTTCTGTGTGTGTTTAATACTATTACTGCTACTTAGTTCAGTAATATCAAATATTATAAGTTAAAAATTTTAAGAAAAATCATGGTAATGAGGCAGACGGTGATAGTGCCTCTTACTAATTAAAGAGAAAAGAAGAAAATGTCACCACCAGTATATTCATCACTGGGTTCAACGTCAGTGTTCTCTAAAACAAATGCATTCCAAGTTTCCATTAGCATTTCATGAGGTTCTCAGTCTCGGATGTCTATCCTTATCAATTTGTCAGAGACATTAATAGGCCAGTCTAAACCCTCTTAAGTAATTTTTTAAGAGAACAAACAATTTTCCCACTGGGATAGTTTCTTAACTCCAGTTTCTCTCTAAGGAATCTCAACATTAAACTTTCCTATTTCAAGTCAAGTACAGACCTAGATGAACCATCTCTGACTGGCTTCTCATTTTCTATATAGAGTGGTTGTTCATTTGGAAAAAATAAAGAATAATTTTGAGGAACTTAGATGTGGCTAGACAAATAATGAGCTCATGGATGAGCCTTTTTTAAATCCTTTATATAAAGTGTGCCAGCATTTGTTCCCACTGTTAATGTTATGGGGTGAGGAGTGAGTTACTCTCTTTATGCCAAGAGCTCTGGGCACTTATTAGAAAAATGATCAAGAGAGAAAAAGGAGAAGGCTACAAAGCCCTTTAAAACTAAGAGCAAATAAAAAAGAATTGTAAATCTATCTAGGAGAGGAAAGAATGTGAGATTTAGGATATAGCTTCTAGTGAGCAAAAGGCATTAGCATGTTTCACAAATATACTGCATGCAATGAACCATGTTTGTGAGACTTCACTGTAGAGCATATTTTCTTTTTGTCATATTCTAAATTCAACTTCTACATCTTATCACCAAATCCTAAATATAGGTCTTTTTTGTTGTTGTTAATCCATTGGACCTTTGAACCTTTGAACTTTTGGACCTTTACCTGAAGATACACAAGAAACTGACTCTTGACACGATCCCATAGATGCCAGGCCAATATTCCAGAGCAGACTAAGAAACTCCTTAAAAGATTACAGGAGGCATCATGTCCAATAATTCACAGACAAAACTTTTTCTGCCTCATTCCTCACATTCTGAGTTTCCTGGGCTACCAAATGGTAATTGCATATCTTCCTGATGGTCAAAATTTTGTACACTGACTTCTGGAGACATATGTGTGTTGGGTCTGCTAACGTCATCTGTTGCTGAGAAGGCATGTCTGCCACAACTGCAGTCTGTTTTACAAAGAATGGCTAACGCTGTCATCAGCAGGGGCTAAAAAGAATGCAGTAGTTTTCATATCTAAAATTAAATCTGTATATCACCAGGTCTTGGAGAGAATAAAAGGAGCAATAACTTGGGCAGAGAAAAACTCGTGGAAAAGAGTTAAGAAGAAAAGTTTCTGTCTTTAAAACTGTTTAATGCCCCGATCTTCCATATATTTCTTGAATTCAAGGATAGATGTTGGGGTTTCCTTTTCGTGTTCTACTAGATCTTAAATGATTTGATTTTTGTCTACGTTAATCTCTCCCCTTCGTCCAATTGTCATCATGGCCTGTCTGTTCCTCACATATGGCAGGCTGACCTCTGTTCATTTTTGTTTGGCTCTACCTTGGAATGTTCTCACCCTCTCTCTAATCCTGCTGTTCTCTCTGCCTGGAATGTTTCCAAGCTTCCAAGACACAGTCCTTCTCCATATTTATTTAGCTCAGCATTTTTATCATTTAAATTGATTTTAAAAACCAGCTTGTTCCATCCTGGAGCTTTATAATTTGTATAGCGTCCTCTAATTGAATTATCCAGCTATATGCTTATTTTTTCTCATTGTTAGTGACAAAACACTAGCACTTTCACTTTCTAGGGCAAGTACTCTAGCAGAGCTATACTCTGTATTGTCTGTGATCCACAGTGACACAGAAGTTCCATAAGGATTGTCTCAAGGGTATGTAGTGTTTTCTCCTGTACATGTCCATTGCATGGGTATTGCTGTTCTCTCCATTGTTGCATAATGGTGAAGAGGGCTCAGGTTTTGAAGCCAAAACTTCATTTGTATTCTAGCCCCATTTATTACTAGCTTTGAGAATTTGAGCAAGTTATCCAACAGCTCCAAATTTTAGTTTCCTCAATTTAAATAATAATATTTACCTCTGGGTTTTATGAAGATTAAACATGAAAAAACACACTACTGATTAAAATGTGTCCCAAATAAATACTCAAAAAGACAGGTGAAAGAAAATCCTGCTTCTCTGGAAGATAATTACATATGAAACCATCTTAAGGGGAAACCAACCCCTTTCCTCATCTGTTTTTCTTTTGTTTAGTGAGCACATAAAACAAGGAGCACTTGATGGCATTTTTCATACACTTGTCATTATGATTTGCAAATATTCACCCATCACCATCCTCCCCTGGTTCATTTATCTCTTCTCACCAAATAATATTTCTTTCCTCTCATGTCAACTTCAAATCTAGGTTCCACAAGTATCAGTACACGTTTGTCTTTTTCTTCAGATTATCCTCTTTTATTCTTTCCTCCTCTTTCCCTTACAAACTTTCCCTTTCTTAGACAGATTTTTCTACTTTTATATGTATATAGTATTATGCATACATAATCTAGATCCCACATTTGAGAGAGAAATGCAGTATTCGAGTACTGCATTCGAGTACTCAAGTACTCAGTCTATGGCTCATTTCTCTTAGTATGCAATTTTCAGTCTAATTCATTTTTCTATAGATGACATAATACCATTCTTTGTTATGAATTAATAAACTATATGAGGGGAGTGTGTATGTCTCTGTGTGTGTGCACATGTGCATGTGTGTCTGGACATTACTGATTATCTTATATATTTACTTGTTGATGGTTATCTAGAATAATTCCAACAACTTGGCACTTACGCATACTATTGCAATGTACATGGGTACATAAGTATCTCTATAGCATGTTGATGAAGACTCCTAGTAGATTCCTTCAGGTAGGTACCCAAAGGTGATACAGCTGTATCATAGAGTAGTAAGTCTATTTTGGATTGGTGGGCATTTGTTTGCTTGTTTGTTTAGTTTATGTTATTGCTTCAATATCCATATTTATTTCCATAGTGGCCATACTGGTTTACATTCCCAACAGTAGTATACAAATTCTACTTTCTCTACAAACTCAATAGAATTTGGTTTGTTTTTTGTTTTGTTTTGTTTTTGTTTTTGATGATTACCATTGGAATAAAAATGAGATGGAATCTCAATGAGGTTTTAATTTTCATTTTTCTGATGTTTAAAAGTATCGAAGATTTTTCTTGTCTCTATTGTACGTTTGTATTTCTTCTTCAAAAACTTGATCAGCTCACTTACCCATTTATTGATTTGATTATTCAAGTTTTTAGGATATACTTTTTGAGTTCTCTGTATAGTCAAGAACTCATTCAAGAGTGAATTTATCTAGCAGTTGTGATTCTGATTTTTAAATTTAACTACACCAATGAAGAAATCAAGCAGTAAAGATTTTCGTCAGGGTGATAGAGGTCAAGGGTCACCAAGAGAAATTCCCCAAGCTGATGAATGGAAGGACTTGTTCAGTAACCTTTCCTGGGTGAATTTAACACAATCAAGTACTGTCTATGTGAAGAATAGAAAATGTTACTTTCCCGGAGTTGACAACATTTACTGGGGCTACCTTACAATATCTAATTTGAAGTATATAAAGTTGAAAAAAAGTGTTTTCAATTAGTAATAATATTAATACACAAACGCCGAATAGTCATAGTAAGCTGGTGAGCTTACTATAGTCACTTTCCCTTTGATTTCATCATCAAATCCAAGTTGGATTTGACCTCAATAATGGTATAGTCAAAAGAAACTACCATTGGACCTGTCCTGTAAAGAAGAATGCTTCCACCTGTACTGCTAGGTTCTTGCACGAGTACAGCAGAAATGATGTTATATTCCTCCAACTCCATTTTTGTTAAGTCAATGTTTTTGCATAGCCCAACTGGGCCTTTCCTTAGATATACAAATATTCTATGACAACATGGTTCTTACTAATTCAGACAGGTAACAATGTGGTCTCCAGGATGGGAGAAATATTTTTGACTACTCAGTCATGATTCCATAATGTATTTTCCATAATCAAATTATCTAACCAAATTATCAATATAGCCTTAAAAATAATTCAATAGTTTATTAATTGTTTGAGAGTTTCATACAAAGTGTAGTGATTATAATCAACCACCCAACTCCCCCAAATCTACCTTCTCCTCCTTACTACTCCCCCACCTCATTTTATGTCCTTTTGTTTTTAGAAAAAAATAAGGTGTTCTTTTACAATCCTTCTGAGCCCTCTTGCACAATGTTTTCTGAGCCTTAGATGTAGGGGTTGTGTCAAAAATGTATTAATTTGGATGAGCGTTCCATGATAAGTTGGTGACTACACTTTGACCAGCTATATCCTTCAAATGATCAAAGCATGTTATTTTTAAGGTAAACCTTACTATATCTCACTGTGTTCCATGTTTCCTCTTGCTATCTATGACTTAACACATTTGAAGTCTGTTCATGATTATATGATTAATAAGGATTTTCAAATATTTGGACCACTTAAAAATATTCCACTTTTCCTCCTTCTAAAAACACAAGGAAGAGTCTTAATCTTCTTCAAGAAAAGCATGATTAACTGAGGATGGATTTTTGATGGGTCACTTGCAAGTATGAGTCTGTAAATGTCATGTATAATTGTCAATGCTTGCTTTCTAAGCTCTGTCGCAAGTACTGAGAGTTCATCAACCTTGGGTATCATGCAGGTTCTCCAGGCTTCCTGTGTTGGGAATGAGGCTTATGTGAACAAAGTCTTCACTGTGGTAAGCCCCTAAACTAGTATTACTTTTCACAACGTATCCAACCTATTCTAAGTAGTATTAAAAATAGAAATGTCTTGATTTTCCCCTGCCAGTATCTGGTTTTATGCTAGCTTGCAAGTATCCCATGTTCATCATTTATAAGATCAGGTCATTGAATCAGAAAATGTCTTAAGTTTTTCCAAGTCACAAATCATATTTGTTAACTTGCTGATGATTTTCCCCTAACTCTGTCTTCAAAATGATGCTCATATTTACAACTCTGTTTTTCCATTCAACCATCTATCCAAATGAGTTTTCAATACATTTATTTTTCTCATCATAGGTTCTCCTTTTTTGAAACTCTTTTGGAGAAATGACCAGTTTTTGCTAACAAAGTAAGACTCACAGACAGGATCTTTGACATGTTTAGAAGCCATTCTCCTAGGTGTCAGGTAATATATCGAGGTTGAAGAAGCTGCTCACATAAGGTTGTAAAAGTGGCCATGAAACATAGTAGTTTAGGAGGAAAAACTCTGAGAATTGGATACCTGCTGCTACAAACGACTAAGAAAATAGCAATGCTTATATAAATCACCAATCAATGGGATACATTCATGAGATGCAGATATTACACCTAGAAATTGCTCCTCACCAAGAAAGTTTTATGGAATTAGACAAATTGCTGAGAGCACTACTGAATCTTCTGTACCTCCTTGTTTTATACATACTTATATTCAAAACTGAAAACATTCCTCACTGAGGACAACATACGGAATAACTAAATCTCAAGTTTTAATTCAGAGCCCTTTTTCTGTTACTGTCTTGGGATGCAAAATACAGCTGAGGAAAAAGTCAGAGCATAAAAACAAGCTTTCCTTCCCTGGATTCAGATAACAGACGCGTAGCCAAATGGAATTTTACCAATCTTTCTAAAAGGAGAAACACAGTGTGACCACTATTCCCTTGGGGACTTCATGAAAATGAGATGTCTACCACTGGAGTTCTCTAAGAAAAAGCTCTGATTTAAAGACAAATGCAGAAAATTGCAGACATCTAAGAACAGCTTAAATGTAAAAGCTTGAATTTTCCCCAAAGATGATAATAAAAAAAGAAATTAAAATTTATTGAATGCCTATGATTCATTCTTTCAGCAACATTTATTGGTTGTTAATAAAGTGCCAAGAATTGTGCTAGATGCCTTCACATGCTTTCTCTCCTTTAGTCAAGCAAGATGTGAAGTACAGATTAATTTGTAGATTGTTGATGTGCCCAGAGTCACACAGTTAACAGACCTTTTATACAAAAGTTATTTAAAAGAGTGTGCTGTGTGCTGGTACTTCCTATACACTAAGGGATACCATTAGGAGCTCAGGATGGGAGTACTAATTAAGGTCATTATATCATATGGACAAAAACTTAAAATTACAAACATTAATGTTCTGGGGTCAATTCTTACATGCTTGAGAGAACTAATTATATACCAGTCTTACCAAATTTCCACTTAGTAACATTATGTTAGTAGGCTGAAATAGGTCACCCTAGTTTCATTTTGACCTTTGATCACAATAAACAGCAAACACTACAGTGGAGTGAATGTTTGCTTTCATGTTTATTTTCCAAGAGGCTCACGTTAAGTGTTTACTAGTATAGCATTGCTTGTACAACATGACTATTGAATATGTTCCATCCTTTAAACTTGAAAAGTATCTTCTTTATATAACCTTTATTCCCAGATTCCTTTTTGTTCAGAGTGGTGAAGGAACCACTCTCTATAGATTTCAGTTCCCAGACTGCAGCCTGACATCCAGATTCTTCCACATCTCTTCACATTCCAGTTTTCATCATACACTAGAAAGTTCAAATGAGGCCATACGCATGTTCTTGCATTTTCCTCTAACTTCATCTATCCATATAACACATAAATATAGATGGGCCCTTGACCATCCACTTACACGAATCTACTAAAGGTGCAGAACTTCAGTGGACAGAAGGAAGGAAATGAATTCTCACAGACCAGGGAAGCAAACACAAGTCTTTAAAAAACCAATGTATCTTGTTCTGGATTCTATAACATTACCTAAAGTAGAGGGATGGTATAGACTCTGGATCAGGTCCTTTGGTTCGATAGATAAACCAGCCTTTCTTTTGTGGTATGATGAGCTTTCTTTTGAAGCCTACTGAGGTACAAGGTCCATGGTACAGGTGGCTAATGCTTAACATTAGAAAAGTGCCAAATCTGCATTTCCAAGGCCCTTGTGGAAGTCTGAGTCCACTAACAAATGATCTAGCCAAACATTTTTACTTATAAAAAATACTATTTTAAATACCAAATTGTCTATGGTAACCATAATATTAATGCGTTTCATTTACTAGCAGCTTGCTGGGTCTTTTTTTCTCACAAAATTCTTTAAAGTTAAATGTCTAAAATTTCAGAACTTGCCTATTAGTTTTAACTCTCAAAATAAGTACTAACAAGGAGTAATCAAGGAGTAATTATTAGAAAAACTCAAAGGTGCTTATGGTAAGTGTTACAGTTCTGAGGCTTCCCTAGTGGGAGCTCTACTCCAGTTGAGGAAGGTTTCCCCAAAGTATTACAACTCTAAAGGGAAAAGTACCCTATCAATCGCGAGCCAAGAAATACCACAAAGTCACACCGCACCTCAAACCTCATACAAAGGACTTATTGAGAGAGAACTCTGTAGGGTGGCTGCCTCTGCTTGGGCAAGAAGCAGCAGAGAACAGAGCAAAAGGCAGGGTTTATATAGGGTTTCCTGGGTGAGGGGATTTCCAGGGAGGGGATTAATAAGATTTCAAGTTCAGACCTAGGGGCAAGCCAAGGGATTGATACAATTTCAAATCTTGAGTTTGGGCTTTGTACTTTATGGGGTGGGGGTTGGGTCCAGCCTTTAGGGCTGTTACTGTGTTCTATTGTGTGCAACCTGGTGGTTGGAGGTCTTCGGGGTTGTTAGGGGCTTATACTTGCCTTTTGGCAGAACTGCCTCTTCCACTGTCCCAGCAGAATCCTTCGGCAAATTCTGGATGGCCTTACTCTTCACTTATGCCCCCATGGCAACTGAAAACCCCCCCTCTGTTTTCCTGGTAGAAGCCTGCGGCAGCCGTGCTGCTATAATTCCTATGACAACTTTTACATGATTGTGTTCCTCCTTTAGATCAGGAACCGCAGGGCTCATGTTCTCCTTCTGAAATTCATGGCACTAATACCAGAAGAGAAACTCAAAGGCACATATGAAATCAAGCTAAAGACTTAAAAGACGTAATGCAGAAGGGGCCAAGTCCTTGAAAAGTAGGTTTTTTAATCCCAAGAAATACTAATTTACTCATCTTAGTTAAGGTATTGGTTGGAATACAAATTGTGTGTGTGTGTGTGTGTGTATGTGTGTGTATGTGTGTTCTTGTGTTTGTTGTTGTCTTGCATATTGTTTTATATATACATATACATATATATGTATATATATATGTATATATATATATATATATATATTTACTTTTTACTTGTGAGAACATTTAAGGTTTACTGTCTAAGCTATCTTCAAGAAGATAACTTTATTAACCCTTTATTAACTTGGGTTACCTATGTGATAGTTGTCCTGAAGTTACTCATGCCTCCTAAATATAACTCTGGTAAAGTCCTTACTACACTCCATCCACTAGCAATCATTATTCTTTACTCTGTGTTTCTATGATCTTGGCCATTTGGGGTCCCAGACATGGAGATTATGCATTATTTCGGTGTGCCCACCTAACATCATTTAACACAAAGTTCTACAAGTTCATTGACAAAGATCTCATTTAATAGTATTCTCTGGTGTGTGTGGTACATTTTCTTAATCTGAACATCTGCTGACAAACATTTAGATTGATTTTCTATCTTAGCCATTGTAAATAGTGCTGCAATGCTATTTATACATTTTTTTATATAACACAAAAACAGTCAACACAAACAAGAATATTCAATTGGGAGTATATCAAACTAAAAATTTTCTGCACAGCCAAGGAAACAATTTCTAAAAATGAAGATATGACAAATGAAACAGAATAACAGGTCTTGGTTAAGTTTTATTGTCAAGTTCACACAACCTAAAACCTGAGAAGAAAGAATCTCAATTGAATAACTGCTTGGACAGAAATGGCTAGTTCCCTTATATCCCTGTTACTTTTCTGTCAACTTCGTACAAGCTAGTCATCTGGAAAGTGGAATCTCACTTGAGAAAATGCTCCTGTAAGATCAGTCTCTAGGCAAGTGTGAGTTTTCTTGATTAATGATTGACATACGAGTTAGTTTCCAGCCCAACTGTTTGAGGGGCCACCTCTAGACAGTTCTCCCTGGGTTATATTAGAAAGCAGGTTGAACACGCCATAAAAGCACGCCAGTAAGCAGAGTTCCTCGGACTCTGCTTCTGTGTCTCCCTGCAGGTGCCTGACTGCTTGAGTTTCTGCCTTGGTTTCCTTCAGTGACTGACTGTTGTTACCTGTGGGACGCGCGTGTAATCGTCTCGCCAGCAAGAACGCACACGCACACACATCAGGATCCTTCCGTAGGAACACGTTTATTCCCAAAAACAAAATGGTGGAAGAAGACGCCAGGCCCAGGAAAAGCACTGCTTATATACCCTTAGAGCGGTGTATTCACCTCTGATTGGCTGCTTACTCGTTGCGGGCCAAAACACCGTGGGATGGGCTTTAACTTTGGCGGGCTTTTACCATGGCACATGCGCAATTTGCTTGTTTACTAGGAAGAATCCCGGAAGCCAGCGCCATGTTCCAATGGCGGATTTTGCCAGCACCCGCCGCGGCTTCCTACAGTTACCTGTCAGTATAAAGTGAACTAAACCTTTTTCTCCCCACGTTGCTTTTGGCTAGTGTTTTACCACAGCAATACAAAGCAAAGGAGAACAGTATGTGTTTAAGAGATTATCCTGATTGATGAGCGATAGGCAAAGGCCCAGCCCACCATGGGGTGGGGCCATCCCAAGGCAACTGGGCCTGGGCTGCACAGGAAAGTTGAGCATGAGCCACAGAAGGAGCTAGCAGGCTACATTTCTCTGTGGTTTCTGCTTGAGCTCCTGCTCTCACTTCCCTCAATGATGAACTTTTCCTGTAAGCATACGCTGAACTGTACCAGGTTGCTTTTGATCATGATATTTATCACAACAAAAGAAAACTAAACCAACACAATCTACTTAAGAATTAATATCCGAATGTATATGAACCTCAACTCAAGTTCAATTGAGAGAGAAAAAGCTGAATAGATGTCTATCAAAAGAGGACACACATGGACAATAGGCGGGTGGACACTGCTTTAAAAGTGTCTACTAATTAAAGATATAATAATTTAGCCACAATGGCATGTCACTTCTTGTTATTAGACAGGTTTACCCAGAAGATTTAAAAACAAGTGTTTGCGAGACTGTTGGTAAAGGGAATCTGTTGTACACTTTTAGGGAGGGTGTGAATAAGATCAACTATTATGGAAAACAGGATAGAGGTGATTTTAAAATTAAATAAAGAACGGTGGGATGACTGAGCAGTACCACTACTGGGTATATAGCCAGCTAATAAGAAATCATTAAGTCCCAAAGATGTTTGGGCTCTGCATTCGTTTGGGAGAACTCCTCCAGGGAAGACTGATGTTTCATTTGCCTGCATGTTTTTGCTCATCCGCCTATCTGCTTCGGGGAATTAATTCTTTACTTGATTTTTTTTTAACTTTATCTATTGACAGATTTGTTGCTTCATTTATTTACTCATACTATTAGAAACCATGGTCATGTAACTTACTGGTTTTCAACAACTTTTTTCATATGTAAGTATTTTTATTGTTGTCATATTTTTTAAATAATTTATGTTTTGAGGTTAGTATCATTATATCATTTCTCCTTTTCCTTTCCTCCCTCTAAACTTCCACTTACTCCTTCTGGATCTTCTTCAAATTCATGGCCTATTTTTGCATTGACAGTCTTTTTATTTTAAGCTAGAGCTGAATTTATCAAATTAATTCCAATAATAGTTACTATAGCACAGGAGATGAAGGAAAAGTCGCTTGAGTCCATTTTATGTGTGTCATGAATTATTAAAATATAATTAGTTGATTGTTTCTGACATCTTATAACTTCTGTTCCTGCAGTTTTCAAGGCTAACAACATGTAGTATTGCACCCCACAGTTACACCCTCCTGTGTATGAAAACCAAACCTGCTGTTATTTCCCTGGACACTGGGGGTCAGTAATATAACTTGTAGACTTGAAGAAGGAAGTCAGTGGAGGAGGGAATACAGGGACACAGTTGATATTTTACTACTAAACCAGCTGACTGCATCTCTAGGGGATGTGAGTGACATTGCCATTCTG
This sequence comes from Grammomys surdaster, assembly GCF_004785775.1. Classification (NCBI taxonomy): domain Eukaryota; kingdom Metazoa; phylum Chordata; class Mammalia; order Rodentia; family Muridae; genus Grammomys; species Grammomys surdaster. Next base: position 14,082,736 of record NW_021604618.1, on the reverse strand, counting down.
GAGGTCACCTGGGAGCTAGGTAACATGACCTCTCTCTTAGATAAGGCTTTTGTTTATTTTTGTTTCCCAACACTGAGTCCTTGAGGCAAGAAGCAACAAGTTGCGAGCTGGGATGTGCTGTATCTTCTTGGGAAGGGTGGTGCTGGTGGAAGGAGGCCAGCAGACTCCTGATCACTTTCTAGATTTCAGTTGCCACTGAAAGACTCTATTTTAACAAAATAACTACACTGTAAAGAACTGGGTTTTGGGAACTGCCCAACAAATTCTCCATGTACTAGGCTCTCCGGCAAGTAAAAAGCTTGTCAGCCAAGCTCAGGATCCTTGGCGGACAGCCTGCTCGGGTCTTTCCCTTTTGTTGCCCTAAGGGCCGTGTGTTGTGAGTCAAATCACTGGGCAACCGAGTATCTTCAGCAGAGCCCGAGGCTCTCTAGCAGCTACTGTTTATCCCAAACAAAACTGGAGAAAAGGGAGACTATCTAGCAAAGGGAAGCCAATCCCAGCCTACAGAGACGACCCCTACAAGTAATTAAAAGCTCTCTAAAGACATTTCTGTTCGAACACTCAGTGTCCGAGTAGGTGCCATTGCGCCACTGCTCAGGTGAGAGCCGACAGCTCCTCCCTGCAGAATGCATAGGCTTCAAGTTAGTTTTGCAATAGAAGAGCTGTCAGTGTGAACAGGTGGAAGAGAAGTAGAAACTCTTGTCTCTTTGTTCCTGTCGCAGCAGCTGGCTCAAGCACAGGAGACAAGACAGGTGAGAAATGCTTTTCCTCGTCTCTGTTGATTTGGAAATGGGACAAAGTGTTTGAGCCGAGGGGTTTTAATGGTTTCCAGAAACCTATTAGAGTTCTTTTTCTTGCTGACTGCTTCCCCTGGGGGCCACGAAAGCTCTTTATTTTGTTTTAGTGTTGCTGTTATTGTTGTTGCTAAATCTCCAAACAAAGAAATAACTATACCTTCATATCCAGCCTCAACTGTGTATAGGGCCAGAGATGCAAGGAGCATAGTAGCTTCCAAAGAAAGTGCACCATCAGACTGGAAACTGGAGGCAGATCAGTCCTGAGATGTGTCTGGAACAAGAAGGTTTCTGCTCCAAAGAATATCCAGGACCAAAGAAAGCTGTGGTTTTCTCTATTTTGGTGTGTCTGTGTGGTTTGGTGCCCAGTGAATGTATGGTAACAGGGATAACTGAACTCAGTTCTCTTACTCCAGTGGCCCCTAAATTAAGCTCTGTGTAGAGGGGGAAGAAAGAGCGTCTACATCAAGTTCCAGACACATGTCATTCACAGTCCTGGGCTGCCGTAGGATGAACCATCAGGCATCTGGAGTAGGCTTGATTTCTGGAATGTAGTGGATCTGATTGCTTCTTGGCAGCTAGTCTTTTCCAATTATGTTTGGCTTAGTCTGATTGTCAAATTACTTTGCAATCCCCAAAGTGATCCAGGATGTCTGTAGAACGGACAGAGTCAGCTCTATCTACAAAGCTGATTACCTCTGATGGAAGGAAAGTTCTAATGAGATTTTTTTTAATGTTCTTTGAATAATCTACAACCCAGCCAAAAGGAAGGTGATGCATATTATTTCTTGGCCCTTTGTTGAACCAAAAGAGCTGAAATTAGCAAGCGTCTCTATAATGTTGGCCAATTCAGGCAGTCTTCACAGTTTTATTGTGTTCCCTCGATACAACTCAAAATGTATTGCATGCAATTTAAATAGATTTGAATAAAATTTTAAATTTTTTTCATAATAGGTGTGTAATGTGGCTCAAAGAATTTAGATTTTTTTGTATTTATTAAATCAGTAAATGAGAGGCTCCATAATTCAGTTCTTACTGAAATATGGTAACTCCGCTGTGGTAAAGTTAACATTTCCTTTTTACAAAGTATGAAGGAAATTTTTGAATAAAATCCAGCAGGCAGAATAGTGAACTTCTTCAAGAACACCAAGTGGTTTTTCTAACGGTTCCATGGAATTCATCATTTATGTGGGAATACCTTCAGCGATGATCATATGCCTCTGCCACTTATTCAACCAAGTTAAAATTAAAATGAATTTTAGCAACTTTGAAGCCCTTAAGTTAAAAAAAAAGTCTATAGGTAGCAGATATCATGAGCTAGAGAGAATATGTTTTCCAATATTATTAAGCTTTAATATTATTTAGAAATCACGAGTACAGCCCAGTCAGCAACAACCTTTCCAAATATAAACTGTATGATTTAAAGTTTGAATTATAAGTAGGTAGTATTTTTTTAAGACTCAGTATCTTAAAGTTTAAGAAACACACTTCCTCATACTCTTTTCTCCAAAAATAAAATGTGAGGATAATTAAGCAAAGACCTTGAAAACGAGCCGCTGTTTTAATAGTATCATGTTAATAAACTGAAATTATTCTCTGGAAGATGATAACAAAAATCTTCCATGATGCAATAACATGTCAAAGCTACCGCGAGGATGAGCAGATGGAAATAAACAGAGATTGACAAGTGACGCATACATGGTGCTCTCCACCAATGCTACTAAACTGATCTGTGGGCTCAGTGGTCCACATTATTCCCCTGTAGTTCTAATTTTATGTATGGTTACTATGAAGTCCCTGCATCATTTTGTCAATCCTCTCTAAAAACTATTACTTAAATTAGTTATTGCAGAGTAAATATTTTTCACTTAGTGTGTGTACATCCAACTGATAGTCATATGTCTGAGGCACTCTCTCCCACTAACAAAGTGGGTGTGGATAAATCACACAGCTGATTTCCAAGCCTCCATTATCCTGCCTGTTTCTGTATCTAACCAGGACACTGAAGGAGAACGCTACAGATGGTTTCTCTCTGACTCTTAAGAGTTCTACCTCTAGCCTTCATTTTTAAGACCAGTACACAAACTAGGTTTCACAAACTGTTTTCTTTTCTTATTGGTGATAAATTTCAACATATAAAATTAAGAAACAGAAAAATGACAAAGCTCACATGTATGCCTGAAGTAGGATTGCATCAAAAGCAATCTAGTTGTGCCAAACAGAATTCCCAGGAAAAGTCTGAAGAGGGAAACTTCAGCAGGTAATTAAGAAGGGAACACACACAAGGTAACACTGTGGAGTAAAATGAAAACTCCATCAGATAAGAGGCTGCCAAGACCCAAGGGCCGTTTTACCAGCCAGGCAGAACTGCTCTTTCTCACCACACCCAAAATGATGTTTCATAAGCTAATAATTCCTTTAAAAAGACAAAATAACAATAAGCATAAAACAAATATTTTCACTTTCCAAGTGGGGTGTCTACTGTTTTCCTTTCCTTCAGGAAAGCATAAAATGTGTCACTTAGGTACATTTCCACAATACCTCATTAAGTCCAATTGTAAATTGGGTGAGTTAGAAATGGAGGTCAACAAATCCAAAGTGTGTAAGGAGTTGGTGACTTTTTAGGATGTTTTCTTTTCAATATTTATGATCATTGATGGCCTTTTCTCTTTTTTCTATTTAACCCAGTAAAAACTTGACGTTAGCAAAGCAAAGTTAAAGTCGAGAACAAGTGTCCATTTCCCCTTATCTCTGTTTAAATTGTCATTTACATTCACTGGGAAGCTAAGAAAGAAACTATGAAGAGTAGCCATGCCCCAGCAAGTTCCTACATAGACATTCAAATTATTCTATTTAAAGGAAACCTAAGTCTCTTCCAGTGCTCCCCAGGTAGCCTCCATTTTGCACAGTACTGTTGTCTGGGGCTCTTCTCTCCCCAGGTTATGTCCTATTTAACCAGATGGGTTCCGGGGAAAACCTCTTCAATCCAGATGATCTAAGTAGAGGAGAAGGAAAAAGAATTTAGAAAGAGGTAAATGAAAATCTCAAAATAGGCTGGAAGGAGATAACTGTGCCTTGGGCCAGATGTCTATAGGTATAATCACATCTCCAGTGGGTTTTCTGCTTTTGTTGAAGTTGACAGCAGGGCACAATGCCATTTTTAAGTACAGAAGCCATGTTTATCATGTTGGAAAAATCTGCCATACATAAGTATCCATCAAGTAACAATGTTTTAAGTGCCAAGTAGGAATACCTAGCATTTCAACCAGAAATTTTTAAACAGAAGCTCCAGACAGGATTTAGCACATCAGCTTACTGATCTATTTGAGGACAAGAGTTACATCCCAGGACATCAGACAACTCACAAAATACCTGTAGCTCCAGCTCCAGGGGATCTAAGACTCCATTCTGGCTTCCATGGTATTTATACATACACATACATAAAAATAAATCATTTTAAATAAGGATAATAATAAACATATGATAGAGATGAACTGAGATTAGAATACATGCCAGTACACATGAAACCTAGATGATAAAACAAAATGAGAAAATTTTTGTTTCATTCTTAAGGCAGATTCCACTATCATGCAAGAGGGGCCAACCTTTTGCTATGTGACATGACATTTCAATCTGCTGGTTGTTTGCCAACTTAACACAAGCTAGCATCACCTGGGAAGATAGAACTTCAGTAGACAAAAATGCCTGTAGGCAAGTCAATGAAGCATTTTCTTGATTACTCATTGATGTAGGAGGGCCCAGCCTACCTAGGCAGGAAGTCCTGTGTTATATTATTAAAAGGTATCCTGAGAAAGTCATGGAGAACAAGCCACTAATCAGTGTTCTCCCATTGCTTTTGCTTCAGTTCCTGCCTCTGGGTTCCAGTATTCCCTGACTTCTCTTCATGATGGACTAATATGATAAAATAAACTTCTCTTTTTGATTCTCTGTTTCACAAGGTCTAAACACTTGAGGCAAGGCAGCTTGTCCCATCAGGGGTATAGGTAAGCAATGGTGAGTCAGGAACATAGTCCAATACAGCTTCCAAGTCCCCATTGTCAGGGCACTCAGCAAGCTCACAGGTCAGCATCATTGTTTGTCCTGGCATCAGCATGTCTCACCAGTCGCTCTGGCAGCCACCATGCTCCTTCAGCATCCTGCAGAAAAACAAACATGCCCTCTTACTCATATTAAATACCTGATCGGGATCATGTCTTATTCCAGTAAATGGATCCCTCCCTTTCACCTATGCATAAGTATGACTAGTTGTAGAGTGCCATAGACACTCAGCACTACAATTCTGAGTGTGTTAGAGCTCCTGGGAGTTCAGCCTTCTCTGGGTTTGGGGGGATTGGGTACAGAGCTGACTCCCTAGGACTGCTCCGGGCACAGCTTTTAAAGGACTTTGATATTTTTATATTCTTGTGAGAAAATATGCTGTACAAGTAAAAAGTAAATACTAAAACAGAAATAATATGGTACTATTAAGTATCTAAGTCACATTACCCTTTAAGCAAATTAACTGCATTAGTATTCCTTAGGTGGTAATTGTGAATCATGGAAGCAATTTCTGTTTCAAAAGCCAGGTGCCTCTGTCATTGCTTAAAACAGCAGAGACTGGGGCTGAAGCTCAACAATAGATTACCTGCCTCATGTATGTAAAGCCCTGGACTCAGTCTTCAGCGCCGAAACACCAAAACAGAGAGGCAACTGTTACATTTCCTATTTGCATAGCGGTTTTCCCACAGTGTTTATGCAGACATGATTATATGAATGTGTGTGCCATTGTTTCTTATTTTATAATCTAAAATTTCTGCTAAAAGAACAAGAAGTTCTCTTGATTTGGATTCGATGTGGCATTTTTTATCTTCCAGCTAGTCGCTGTGCTTCTGTTTACAACATGTGAAATACTCTAATCAGAACAAAGGTCCCAGCATCGGTCGAACTGTAAGCTCATACTGCTGAGTGGTAGGCAGAGGCCAGAGTCCACTTGTAGAGGTCAGGCTCAGGTACAGTCCGCCAGTTTATTACTTTTAACACTGACTTGTCATAGCAGGTAGCTGGTAGGATTTATCACCAAAGACCAAAAATATGCACGGCACCATCCTAAAGGCAGAAGCAGTGGATGGGGCTCATCTGCTGCAGATCTTTTGGCACGATGGAGCAGAGTCCCTCTACCCAGCGGTATGGCTGAGAGACAACTGTCAGTGTTCAGACTGCTACCTACATTCTGCAAAAGCTCGGAAACTTCTCTTGGAAGCTCTTGATGTGAACATTAGAATCGACGACTTGACATTTGACCAAAAAAAGGTAAAAATGATCTTTCCCTTCTCTGTTGAGTTAAATCAAAGGGTTAGTGGGGTTAGTCTATAGAAACGCAAATAACTCTTCTTTAATGTGTCATATATAAAACAAACCTTCTCCATGGGTATGTTTGTACAGTGTTCGGTAGACATATTCAGTGGAAGAATCTGCTGTTGTTTTCACTACTACTATATCCTTCTCTCCTTTTTCTTTTTAATAGATCTTTTTATTTTAACTGAAATTTAATCACATCACTTTTTCCTTCCTCCAACCCCTTCGATATTCTCCTCACTCCCTCTCAAACTGGTGGTCTGTATTGTTACATATACATAAATAAATATATAAATGTAGCCTGCTGATAGTCTCTGGTTTCTCTTCAGAGTATATCTTTTTTTTTTTTGCCTTTTAAAACTACTACCATTTTAATAAAATAAGCAAACTTTGCTTTTTTATTCTTTTAGGGGGAAGCGGCCTTGAAACACAATCAGGCAATTGATAGCATGAAAAATGGAGCATCTGACACTCAGTTGACTGCTCTATCAAGCTAGGAAAGTACAGAATTTGTTCATAGAAATGTCAGGGGTCAAGGAGATAATCTGGGTGGAAATATTTATCCTACTGCCTGACATACAGCACTCACTCAGAAATCTTACTGATTAGTACTATTTATCCAAACTGCTGAGTAGGTGCATAAGAAATCATATCCTAAAATCATCAATCTCAATGTCAACCACATGGGCTATCGAACTTCTCTATTTCTTATTCTCAAATCCTCACCAAAAGGACAAACGTGATAGAAAACCTGTCTTTCCCCATTCTTCTGTCCTCTCAGCTTGCTTCTCTAGTCTCAATTCTCACTCTTAGTAGTCACACCTTCTCAGAGGAAGTTTGAGTATTACATATCTAGCTTATGTAAAGCAGAGGTACCATGTTAGTAAAAGTATATTTCTAATCACTCTAATTCAGTAGCATTCAAAAGAAAAGCAATTGCAGAAGACAGAAACATACAGCTGAGCAACATGCAAATGGATGATAACGGTCTGTTATTGGTCTTATTTCTCTCTTATAAGGTTTATATAACATGGCCCAATGACCATTACAGTGAATTCGAAGCTAATTGGCTGAAGAAAAGATGCTTTTCTCAACAGGCCAGAGCAAGACTCCAAGGAGAACTGTTTTTACCAGGTAACATTACAATGGTCTTCAGTCTGCACTAAAAACTTATAGTGAAGATTGATTGAAGGGAATACTATTATTTGAATTGACTGTATTTCCGTGACATGGTTTATTGAGTTAAAAATTATATATTGCAAGATGATCAAATCAATGTAATCAATATCTCTTTCTCATTTTCTAAGGATGTGCTCAAGAGCAAACTCAATCCCTTCTATCTTGGTTAAAATAATATTGTCCTTTGTGAGAAATGCTTAAGCTGTTAGCAACACAGATCATTTTGTCAAAACTGAAATGGAGACCAGCACAGATGTTGATATTCTAAAACACTGGCAGAGAAAGATACAGCAGGCTTGAGCCTGTGTCATCTGAAGTAAAAGCTGGGAGTCCAAGATGTTCCCTCCACACTCTCTGCAAAGGAGTAGCATCCACCAGAGATAGTTTACCCTCATTAATAATATCTAACATCAGAACAGAACAAAGCACAAATTCCTATGTGGATATCCATGAGATCATGTGAGCAATGAAGCTATGAAACTAGGAGCACAGAATTGAGCTCGCACTTAGGGCTAGTGCAAGCCCCTTTCTCGAGCATTTGTATGGGTCTCCAGAGGTTCTATGAACAGAAAAATCTTTAGAGGTAACTAAAAGATGAATTCAGTGGCAAGGTGGGATGATAACATCTCTCAGATAATAGGCAAAATAAATGGGCAATTAAAAATAAAAGTTCTAAAAAAATACAATAATACAGGCAAGTATAAGCATTTGTGAGGGTGGGAAGGGCTCTGATTTACTCTATGCTGTTCTACAGATTACTTATGATTATATGTTCTACAGATTACAATTGATGGTGTGGTCAAAGACAAACTCTACCACACATGAATTTTGCCTGCTGATTAGAATCTTGACTCACACAAGCCAGGCACATTTCTTGAACCTCCTTTTCAACTGTCAACCCCATCTATCAGCCGACTACCCCCTTCAGGAAGTGGCTACTTGGCTAATCCCCTGCCACCTCTCTCAGGAACTCTGAGTCATATACTAAATAAGGTTCTACTTTACTCCTTCCAAACCTGTAACTCCCTCATGTGTAAACTAAACTGTCTGGGATTTTAAAACTAGTCTTCCAGCAGTTCACTAGAGGTGAAGATGTTACTTAGTAATCAACTTACTGGGCAGCTTTCCTGTGGATATCAATCACAAGGTACCAGAGTTTCCCCTTCTCTTTAAGTGCAGGCCAGTCTTGTCAAAAATTCAATTCCTCTAATGTGTGGAGTCACCACTGTGACAGCTGATAAGGATTTGTTCCATGGCTGTGTTTGAGTCCCTTTTCTATTCCTGCTAGGTGGTTGGAAATAGATAAGTATATAGGAAAACCATTCATCCACATTCCTTTATAGAATATGTTTCTTAATTCTTTGAGAGGGGTAGTCTACAATAACTTAATTTCATAGCCATTATCTGGGTCAAATAGTAGTATCTTGAATTTTTTAATTTTAGATTTCTTCTGGTATTCAGGATTTTTTTTCTTTAACTCTGCCCTAGTTTTGCAATCCATTTGGATTTTGCTCTCATTGCCTCTAAGTTCTTCTCTGTGTCATTTCAGGAAGTAAAAGTCAACATTTTTATTATCACAGCTTAAGCTTTTAAATGCTAAAGGAGGAACAGCCACACCTCCTCCATTAATATTTCCTGACAAGTGAAGCTTTTTCATTTTTATAGCCTACATTCCTCAGTACTATCAGGCAGTAGCAAAATGGAAACGATAGTATACTCCATTGAGTAGTGGAAAAACCTGGTCACAATGACGGACTGCAAACATGAGTAACAGAAGAACTGGCTGCTAGGTAGACACAGGAAAGTATTTTAATGCTTTCAAACAAGGTTCATTTTTAAATATATTTCCAAGCTGTGCAGTTGATGGGCAAAAGAAGAAATTGTGCAATGTTTAGAGTATTGGTTGAATGATTTTTTTTCCTATAGAATTTGATACCCGGGTTCAATGAGAGTTTTCAAGTATTAGTTCTCTAAAGCCTGTAAACAAAGTGAGTTCCACTGGTGAAAGCTCTTTGCATTTTTAGCCCCAGTAGTGATCTTCCTCCTCTGCTTCTCTCATGAAATGAGGGCTACAGGGCTTAGAAAATCTGGAGTCCAGATGCACACCACTTTCCTTCTCTTGGCACAGACTGCTAAACACAAAATGAAAAGATAAATGACAATCAGCTGTGTACAGGACCAGACTGTCCCTCAGAGCTGAAAGGAAGATGTGGAGAATATCATTCCTCTCATGCATGTCCATTCAGCAGCATGGAGATCTGGCATCTATTTTGTGCAGAGAACTACGTAAGGAAATACCAAGGTGAAAAAGAAGGCCAGGACATGTAATATATTAAGTACATTGAGGCCATGTGCTGAAGACTGATGATGATGTAGAGCAAAGAATATGAAGAAATGAGAGGTTGATACCCACACTGAGCCTTAAGGAATAGTTTGTCAGGAAGAGATAGAATGAAGGAAATCCCCACAGAGAGAAGGACATGCAGGGAAACCACAGAAGTGGAAAATAAAAGGTTGAATTTCAGAAAGTACAGTAAGCTAGATATTGGGAGGTTAAAATTGCTAAGCAACAGAGGAGACTCAAAGGCCAAAGTAAGAAATAGTTTGCATATACTGCCTGGTAGACTACAGGCAAGGATGAGGGGTTTTTTTCAACATAGAGTTTCAGTATCCCTCGGTTTATTCTCTATTGGCAAACCAAAAGAAAAAGTTCAGAACCTTTACAGGCTTGGGATCATTGCTATAAGTTTTTCCTCTGCATTGTATATTTTTGGGGTTTTCTGGCTGATTTTGATTGAATTAATATATTATTGTAAATGCCTCCAAATCCATGAACACCTCCTACATACCCTTTGAATTTTCTTTTATTGTAACCTGCCTCCTCTACAAAGAGAAGTAGAAAGGTCAAATTTATCTTGTAGAATGGCCTTGGTCATAGATGTGTTGAGTCTCTATTGAGTGGACCATATGGGAAGGGAGTCCCTACTAAGTGGGTCATATGGGAAGGGAGGGGAAAAGAGATGGCCATAAGATGCTCTATAAAAAATTGTATGGAAGACAATGGGAGCTTATGAGTCAGAGAAGATGGGGATAGAATTTGCATTTAAGAAAAACATATTATTTCTTAGTAGGATAATAGACAGCAGATCATATTCTCTAATCTCTGTCATTTTTAAAACTTGACTTTCAGTGCCTGGGATATGGCTTTCCCAGAAAAATAAATGACAAATTTTTAAACAAAGTTTAATATTTATTAACATAAAGTTTGGGCCAGCAAGATAGATCAGTGGATAAAAGCACTTGTTTCAAGATCTGAGTGCAGTCCACAGAAACCAGATGAAGGTGGAAGAAAAATCTGAGCCCACAAGTTGTCCTTTCACCTCCTCCACAGGGGTGCTGTGCTATACATATTAACATACACACTGTATGCACAGACAATATTAATAAATTTAACTTTTAACTTTTCTTGAATAAAATGTGATGTTTTTATATAATCATAACTTACAAGTGAAATTTTGCATAATTATACACTCATTTTTATTTTGTGGATTGTAAAATTTTCAATTGACTGAGATAAAATGGAAAAAAATTGCATAATACAAGCATATATAGGAACCTAGTATTTCTTATTTTTATAATTTCAACGTGAATGAATCCTTGCTTTTTCTATCTCTTTGTTGCTAAAATATTTTTACATTACTCTTTGAATTTAGTGACTTTGTTATTAAAAACTGATTTTTTTAAAAAAAATGAGAGAATATAAAGAAACTCTAGCCATTGAGCTATGAAAACTGAGAACATTGCACACCCAAAATAATTTACTCTCAACTACATGTGCCCCTTTTATCGCAGAACCTTTCTTTGCCATGCACTTCATCAGATTGTGACTTCTCTGCCCATAGCTAGAATCCCCACTTTGTTTGCAAACCACATGCCTCAAGAAGTGAAAACTCACAGGGAACTGTGAGAGTCTCACAAATCTACTTGCCTTTCATATAGAAAGAGAGTTGTACAGAACTGGTTTTCTCAAGGAGACCTGTGTGTTTACTCAACTTTCTTATAATGCTGGAAAGGTAGTTTAGTGCAGAGAAGATATTTACAAACCCTTGTCAAAAGGCAAGAAGCATGTATGTGTGATTTTCTTTTTCATTAGCAAAAAATGGTCATAGTACAGTTGCCTAATTCATGTGATACAAGCCAAAACCATTCTTGAGCAGACGTGAGAGTCTGTGATGAAATATAGGTATTTGAACCATTGAATTTGCTTCATCATCAAAATAAGACATGATGGCCACATCTTACCAGATCTACTATCAACCCTATGTGAACTCTACTGCCACGGTATTTCCTTCTTCCTGTACCTCACCTCCCACTCTCAGGCTTCTCTTTTATCACCTTGTGTTTAAGCACTTACCATATGAATCACAGAGATTGTTTATTAAGTATTGACCTATTTAATCTGAGCAATAAATGAGGTCATTAGAAATTTAAAACTAGTTCAAAGAGTAACAATGAGCAACAGAGCCAAGAGCTAACCTAAGACTATCTGCATTAATGAACACCTTCCTCCTCTTTCTGTGCCCACTGTGATCCACGTGTGTGCACCCATCTGCCACTACAAATGTTGCCTTGACTGGTCATTATCTACTCCACTAGATAATTAAACCCTGATAAATAACCATTTTGGTCACAGACTTAGCTAATTGAGTATCTACCACGCACTGGACATTTATTCATTCATTCATTCATTCATTCATTCATTCATTCATTCTCCTGATGCGTGACTATTGAATAACAGCCACCATATACTGGGGTTGAAAATGCAATAGAGAGAAAAGCAGGAAAAGAATTTAAGCCCTTAGAAGTTATTGTGGTGAAAGAGGTCCCAAAAATGTACTGACTTACCTGCAGTCCCTCAAAGAGTGATAAACACACAAACACAAGCAAGTTGGTGAGTGTGAAGGCGAGAGTGGATGGTTCTTTTTTTTTTTTTTTACACTGAAATAAGTAAAGTCATTTTCTGAGATGAAAACAGAAGAGGCTGTGTGGAAACTTGAGACTAGAGATTGTGATAAAGAGCTAGGAGAGTCTATATATTTTTAACTATAAATGCATGATGGCCTTGGAGTGAGACCAGTTACTCCGGTCTCTTTTCTTCTAGACATATTCAGTACTTGCAGCACAAAGGCAGATTCGCTTAGGCAGTGGAGTCACTGCATTCTTCACTTGTATTATCTCATTCTAGTTCCACAGCTTGGTTGCTTATTTTTATACCATGTTGTCTAAACAGAGGCTGAACATAAAGTTTCTTGCCTCCCGAAGTCTATGACGATGGAAAGCATTGAATCTAAAAATGACTGTTCAAATCTCAAGTCATTGGTTTTGACACAATGTCCCTGTCAGGTAGACCTGCATCCTCATCTCTAGGTGAACTTGTGGACTTTGCAGTGAACCTCTTTCAGAAATAAAGTATGTTTGTAATGGGAGAATACTCAGAGAACACTCAATTCTTATCTTTCTTCTTAACAGGAGAGTAAAGGTGAGCCAATCAGGTTAAAGCTGCCAAAGAGATACGATCTTATTAGTAAATATATAGCAGTGATCTCACTGTCGGGGCTTGGATCAGACCAGTTATAATTGCATTCCACTGAGGAAGTCATGGGAATTTCGGCACACTAAAACCTAACACCCAAAGGAAAACAGAGAATGCTGCAGGTAGGGTCTCAGAAACCATGAAGTTGTATGAGGAAAAAGGAATTTAGTCACATTAAAAAAATAGCACAGCAGCTAACCTTATGACATCTCCATGATGTCTGTATTCAGCATGATTCTAAATATACAACTGGAGTTCTTAAAGAAAGATGGCAGCACTGGAGACATGACATAGAAGTGAAGTGTGCATCCTACTCTTCCAGAGAACTTAAGTTCAGTTCCCAGCTCTGAAATTGAGCAGCTCTCAACTGTAACTCCAGCTCAAAGGATTTGGACACTCACTTGTTGTCTCTGTGGGAAGTCATACCTTTCTCTCTCTCTCTCTCTCTCTCTCTCTCTCTCTCTCTCTCTCTC